>NC_054399.1:25636848-25937618 GCF_017976425.1 Toxotes jaculatrix
AGGCCATACTATACTATGACTTTTTTTGACCATTTTGAAGCCTTACTATACTATGACTTTTTTTGGCCTATTTTGAAGCCTTACTATACTATGACCATACTATACTATGACTTTTTGAGGACATACTATACTATGACTTTTTTTGGCCTATTTTGAAGCCTTACTATACTATGACCATTTTTATGACATTTTGAAGCCATACTAAAGTATGACTTTTTTTGGCCTATTTTGAAGCCTTACTATACTATGACCATTTTTATGACATTTTGAGGCCATACTAAAGTATGACTTTTTTTGGCCTATTTTGAAGCCTTACTATACTATGACCATTTTTATGACATTTTGAGGCCATACTATACTATGACTTTTTTTGGCCTATTTTGAAGCCTTACTATACTATGACCATTTTTATGACTTTTTGAGGCCATACTATACTATGACTTTTTTTGACCATTTTGAAGAATTACTATACTACGACCATACTATACTATGACTTTTTGAGGACATACTATAGTATGACTTTTTTTGGCCTATCTTGTAGCCTTGCTATACTATGACCATTTTTATGACTTTTTTAGGCCATACTATACTATGACTTTTTTTTGACCATTTTGAAGCCTTACTATACTATGACCATACTATACTATGACTTTTTGAGGGCCCATACTATACTATGACTTTTTTTGGCCTATTTTGAAGCCTTACTATACTATGACTTTTTTTTGGCCTATTTTGAAGCCTTACTATACTATGACCATACTATACTATGACTTTTTGAGGCCATACTATACTATGACTTTTTGAGGCCATACTATACTATGACTTTTTTTGGCCTATTTTGAAGCCTTACTATACTATGACCATTTTTATGACTTTTTGACGCCATACTATACTATAACTTTTTTTGGCCTATTTTGAAGCCTTACTATACTATGACCATTTTTATGACATTTTGAGGCCATACTATACTATGACTTTTTTTGGCCTATTTTGAAGCCTTACTATACTATGACCATTTTTATGACATTTTGAGGCCATACTATACTATGACTTTTTTTGGCCTATTTTGAAGCCTTACTATACTATGACCATTTTTATGACATTTTGAGGCCATACTATACTATGACTTTTTATGGCCTATTTTGAAGCCTTACTATACTATGACCATTTTTATGACTTTTTGAGGCCATACTATACTATGACTTTTTTTTACCATTTTGAAGCCTTACTATACTATGACTTTTTTTGGCCTATTTTGAAGCCTTACTATACTATGACCATACTATACTATGACTTTTTGAGGACATACTATAGTATGACTTTTTTTGGCCTATCTTGTAGCCTTACTATACTATGACCATTTTTATGACTTTTTGAGGCCATACTATACTATGACTTTTTTTGACCATTTTGAAGCCTTACTATACTATGACCATACTATACTATGACTTTTTTTGGCCATACTATACTATGACTTTTTTTGGCCTATTTTGAAGCCTTACTATACTATGACTTTTTTTGGCCTATTTTGAAGCCTTACTATACTATGACCATACTATACTATGACTTTTTGAGGCTATACTATACTATGACTTTTTTTGGCCTATTTTGAAGCCTTACTATACTATGACTTTTTTTGGCCTATTTTGAAGCCTTACTATACTATGACCATTTTTATGACATTTTGAGGCCATACTATACTATGACTTTTTTTGGCCTATTTTGAAGCCTTACTATACTATGACCATTTTTATGACTTTTTGAGGCCATACTATACTATGACTTTTTTGACCATTTTGAAGCCTTACTATACTATGACTTTTTTTGAACTATTTTGAAGCCTTACTATACTATGACTTTTTGAGGCCATACTATAATATGACTTTTTTTGGCCTATTTTGAAGCCTTACTATACTATGACTTTTTTTGGCCTATTTTGAAGCCTTACTATACTATGACCATTTTTATGACTTTTTGAAGCCATACTATACTATAACTTTTTTTGGCCTATTTTGAAGCCTTACTATACTATGACCATTTTTATGACATTTTGAGGCCATACTATACTATGACTTTTTTTGGCCTATTTTGAAGCCTTACTATACTATGACCATTTTTATGACTTTTTGAGGCCATACTATACTATGACTTTTTTTGGCCTATTTTGAAGCCTTACTATACTATGACCATTTTTATGACATTTTGAGGCCATACTATACTATGACTTTTTTTGGCCTATTTTGAAGCCTTACTATACTATGACCATTTTTATGACATTTTGAGGCCATACTATACTATGACTTTTTTTGGCCTATTTTGAAGCCTTACTATACTATGACCATTTTTATGACATTTTGAGGCCATACTATACTATGACTTTTTTTGGCCTATTTTGAAGCCTTACTATACTATGACCATTATTATGACATTTTGAAGCCATACTAAAGTATGACTTTTTTTGGCCTATTTTGAAGCCTTACTATACTGTGACCATTTTTATGACATTTTGAGGCCATACTAAAGTATGACTTTTTTTGGCCTATTTTGAAGCCTTACTATACTATGACCATTTTTATGACATTTTGAGGCCTTAGTATACTATGACTTTTTTTGGCCTATTTTGAAGCCTTACTATACTATGACCATTTTTATGACTTTTTGAGGCCATACTATACTATGACTTTTTTTGACCATTTTGAAGCCTTACTATACTATGACCATACTATACTATGACTTTTTGAGGCCATACTATACTATGACTTTTTTTGGCCTATTTTGAAGCCTTACTATACTATGACCATTTTTATGACATTTTGAGGCCATACTAAAGTATGACTTTTTTTGGCCTATTTTGAAGCCTTACTATACTATGACCATTTTTATGACATTTTGAGGCCATACTATACTATGACTTTTTATGGCCTATTTTGAAGCCTTACTATACTATGACCAATTTTATGACTTTTTGAGGCCATACTATACTATGACTTTTTTTGACCATTTTGAAGCCTTACTATACTATGACTTTTTTTGGCCTATTTTGAAGCCTTACTATACTATGACCATACTATACTATGACTTTTTGAGGACATACTATACTATGACTTTTTTCAGCCTATTTTGAAGCCTTACTATACTATGACCAATTTTATGACTTTTTGAGGCCATACTATACTATGACTTTTTTTGACCATTTTGAAGCCTTACTATACTATGACTTTTTTTGGCCTATTTTGAAGCCTTACTATACTATGACCATACTATACTATGACTTTTTGAGGACATACTATACTATGACTTTTTTTGGCCTATTTTGAAGCCTTACTATACTATGACCATTTTTATGACATTTTGAAGCCATACTAAAGTATGACTTTTTTTGGCCTATTTTGAAGCCTTACTATACTATGACCATTTTTATGACATTTTGAGGCCATACTAAAGTATGACTTTTTTTGGCCTATTTTGAAGCCTTACTATACTATGACCATTTTTTATGACATTTTGAGGCCATACTATACTATGACTTTTTTTTGGCCTATTTTGAAGCCTTACTATACTATGACCATTTTTATGACTTTTTGAGGCCATACTATACTATGACTTTTTTTGACCATTTTGAAGAATTACTATACTACGACCATACTATACTATGACTTTTTGAGGACATACTATAGTATGACTTTTTTTGGCCTATCTTGTAGCCTTGCTATACTATGACCATTTTTATGACTTTTTTAGGCCATACTATACTATGACTTTTTTTTGACCATTTTGAAGCCTTACTATACTATGACCATACTATACTATGACTTTTTGAGGCCATACTATACTATGACTTTTTTTGGCCTATTTTGAAGCCTTACTATACTATGACTTTTTTTGGCCTATTTTGAAGCCTTACTATACTATGACCATACTATACTATGACTTTTTGAGGCCATACTATACTATGACTTTTTGAGGCCATACTATACTATGACTTTTTTTGGCCTATTTTGAAGCCTTACTATACTATGACCATTTTTATGACTTTTTGACGCCATACTATACTATAACTTTTTTTGGCCTATTTTGAAGCCTTACTATACTATGACCATTTTTATGACATTTTGAGGCCATACTATACTATGACTTTTTTTGGCCTATTTTGAAGCCTTACTATACTATGACCATTTTTATGACATTTTGAGGCCATACTATACTATGACTTTTTTTGGCCTATTTTGAAGCCTTACTATACTATGACCATTTTTATGACATTTTGAGGCCATACTATACTATGACTTTTTATGGCCTATTTTGAAGCCTTACTATACTATGACCATTTTTATGACTTTTTGAGGCCATACTATACTATGACTTTTTTTTACCATTTTGAAGCCTTACTATACTATGACTTTTTTTGGCCTATTTTGAAGCCTTACTATACTATGACCATACTATACTATGACTTTTTGAGGACATACTATAGTATGACTTTTTTTGGCCTATCTTGTAGCCTTACTATACTATGACCATTTTTATGACTTTTTGAGGCCATACTATACTATGACTTTTTTTGACCATTTTGAAGCCTTACTATACTATGACCATACTATACTATGACTTTTTTTGGCCATACTATACTATGACTTTTTTTGGCCTATTTTGAAGCCTTACTATACTATGACTTTTTTTGGCCTATTTTGAAGCCTTACTATACTATGACCATACTATACTATGACTTTTTGAGGCTATACTATACTATGACTTTTTTTGGCCTATTTTGAAGCCTTACTATACTATGACTTTTTTTGGCCTATTTTGAAGCCTTACTATACTATGACCATTTTTATGACATTTTGAGGCCATACTATACTATGACTTTTTTTGGCCTATTTTGAAGCCTTACTATACTATGACCATTTTTATGACTTTTTGAGGCCATACTATACTATGACTTTTTTGACCATTTTGAAGCCTTACTATACTATGACTTTTTTTGAACTATTTTGAAGCCTTACTATACTATGACTTTTTGAGGCCATACTATAATATGACTTTTTTTGGCCTATTTTGAAGCCTTACTATACTATGACTTTTTTTGGCCTATTTTGAAGCCTTACTATACTATGACCATTTTTATGACTTTTTGAAGCCATACTATACTATAACTTTTTTTGGCCTATTTTGAAGCCTTACTATACTATGACCATTTTTATGACATTTTGAGGCCATACTATACTATGACTTTTTTTGGCCTATTTTGAAGCCTTACTATACTATGACCATTTTTATGACTTTTTGAGGCCATACTATACTATGACTTTTTTTGGCCTATTTTGAAGCCTTACTATACTATGACCATTTTTATGACATTTTGAGGCCATACTATACTATGACTTTTTTTGGCCTATTTTGAAGCCTTACTATACTATGACCATTTTTATGACATTTTGAGGCCATACTATACTATGACTTTTTTTGGCCTATTTTGAAGCCTTACTATACTATGACCATTTTTATGACATTTTGAGGCCATACTATACTATGACTTTTTTTGGCCTATTTTGAAGCCTTACTATACTATGACCATTATTATGACATTTTGAAGCCATACTAAAGTATGACTTTTTTTGGCCTATTTTGAAGCCTTACTATACTGTGACCATTTTTATGACATTTTGAGGCCATACTAAAGTATGACTTTTTTTGGCCTATTTTGAAGCCTTACTATACTATGACCATTTTTATGACATTTTGAGGCCTTAGTATACTATGACTTTTTTTGGCCTATTTTGAAGCCTTACTATACTATGACCATTTTTATGACTTTTTGAGGCCATACTATACTATGACTTTTTTTGACCATTTTGAAGCCTTACTATACTATGACCATACTATACTATGACTTTTTGAGGCCATACTATACTATGACTTTTTTTGGCCTATTTTGAAGCCTTACTATACTATGACCATTTTTATGACATTTTGAGGCCATACTAAAGTATGACTTTTTTTGGCCTATTTTGAAGCCTTACTATACTATGACCATTTTTATGACATTTTGAGGCCATACTATACTATGACTTTTTATGGCCTATTTTGAAGCCTTACTATACTATGACCAATTTTATGACTTTTTGAGGCCATACTATACTATGACTTTTTTTGACCATTTTGAAGCCTTACTATACTATGACTTTTTTTGGCCTATTTTGAAGCCTTACTATACTATGACCATACTATACTATGACTTTTTGAGGACATACTATACTATGACTTTTTTCAGCCTATTTTGAAGCCTTACTATACTATGACCAATTTTATGACTTTTTGAGGCCATACTATACTATGACTTTTTTTGACCATTTTGAAGCCTTACTATACTATGACTTTTTTTGGCCTATTTTGAAGCCTTACTATACTATGACCATACTATACTATGACTTTTTGAGGACATACTATACTATGACTTTTTTTGGCCTATTTTGAAGCCTTACTATACTATGACCATTTTTATGACATTTTGAAGCCATACTAAAGTATGACTTTTTTTGGCCTATTTTGAAGCCTTACTATACTATGACCATTTTTATGACATTTTGAGGCCATACTAAAGTATGACTTTTTTTGGCCTATTTTGAAGCCTTACTATACTATGACCATTTTTATGACATTTTGAGGCCATACTATACTATGACTTTTTTTGGCCTATTTTGAAGCCTTACTATACTATGACCATTTTTATGACTTTTTGAGGCCATACTATACTATGACTTTTTTTGACCATTTTGAAGAATTACTATACTACGACCATACTATACTATGACTTTTTGAGGACATACTATAGTATGACTTTTTTTGGCCTATCTTGTAGCCTTGCTATACTATGACCATTTTTATGACTTTTTTAGGCCATACTATACTATGACTTTTTTTTGACCATTTTGAAGCCTTACTATACTATGACCATACTATACTATGACTTTTTGAGGCCATACTATACTATGACTTTTTTTGGCCTATTTTGAAGCCTTACTATACTATGACCATTTTTATGACATTTTGAGGCCATACTAAAGTATGACTTTTTTTGGCCTATTTTGAAGCCTTACTATACTATGACCATTTTTATGACATTTTGAGGCCATACTATACTATGACTTTTTATGGCCTATTTTGAAGCCTTACTATACTATGACCAATTTTATGACTTTTTGAGGCCATACTATACTATGACTTTTTTTGACCATTTTGAAGCCTTACTATACTATGACTTTTTTTGGCCTATTTTGAAGCCTTACTATACTATGACCATTTTTATGACATTTTGAGGCCATACTAAAGTATGACTTTTTTTGGCCTATTTTGAAGCCTTACTATACTATGACCATTTTTATGACATTTTGAGGCCATACTATACTATGACTTTTTATGGCCTATTTTGAAGCCTTACTATACTATGACCATTTTTATGACTTTTTGAGGCCATACTATACTATGACTTTTTTTGACCATTTTGAAGCCTTACTATACTATGACCATACTATACTATGACTTTTTGAGGCCATACTATACTATGACTTTTTTTGGCCTATTTTGAATCCTTACTATACTATGACTTTTTTTGGCCTATTTTGAAGCCTTACTATACTATGACCATTTTTATGACATTTTGAGGCCATACTATACTATGACTTTTTTTGGCCTATTTTGAAGCCTTACTATACTATGACCATTTTTATGACATTTTGAGGCCATACTATACTATGACTTTTTTTGGGCTTATTTTGAAGCCTTACTATACTATGACCATACTATACTATGACTTTTTGAGGCCATACTATACTATGACTTTTTTTGGCCTATTTTGAAGCCTTACTATACTATGACCATTTTTATGACATTTTGAGGCCATACTATACTATGACTTTTTTTGGCCTATTTTGAAGCCTTACTATACTATGACCATTTTTATGACATTTTGAGGCCATACTATACTATGACTTTTTTTGGCCTATTTTGAAGCCTTACTATACTATGACCATTTTTATGACTTTTTGAGGCCATACTATACTATGACCTTTTTGACCATTTTGAAGCCCTACTATACTATGACTTTTTTTGAACTATTTTGAAGCCTTACTATACTATGACCATACTATACTATGACTTTTTGAGGCCATACTATACTATGACTTTTTCTGGCCTATTTTGAAGCCTTACTATACTATGACTTTTTTTGGCCTATTTTGAAGCCTTACTATACTATGACCATTTTTATGACTTTTTGACGCCATACTATACTATGACTTTTTTTGGCCTATTTTGAAGCCTTACTATACTATGACCATTTTTATGACATTTTGAGGCCATACTATACTATGACTTTTTTTGGCCTATTTTGAAGCCTTACTATACTATGACCATTTTTATGACACTTTGAGGCCATACGATACTATGACTTTTTTTGGCCTATTTTGAAGCCTTACTATACTATGACCATTTTTATGACTTTTTGAGGCCATACTATCCTATAACTTTTTTTGGCCTATTTTGAAGCCTTACTATACTATGACCATTTTTATGACATTTTGAGGCCATACTATACTATGACTTTTTTTGGCCTATTTTGAAGCCTTACTATACTATGACCATTTTTATGACTTTTTGAGGCCATACTATACTATGACTTTTTTTGACCATTTTGAAGCCTTACTATACTATGACCATACTATACTATGACTTTTTGAGGACATACTATAGTATGACTTTTTTTGGCCTATCTTGTAGCCTTGCTATACTATGACCATTTTTATGACTTTTTGAGGCCATACTATACTATGACTTTTTTTGACCATTTTGAAGCCTTACTATACTATGACCATACTATACTATGACTTTTTGAGGCCATACTATACTATGACTTTTTTTGGCCTATTTTGAAGCCTTACTATACTATGACTTTTTTTGGCCTATTTTGAAGCCTTACTATACTATGACCATACTATACTATGACTTTTTGAGGCCATACTATACTATGACTTTTTGAGGCCATACTATACTATGACTTTTTTGGCCTATTTTGAAGCCTTACTATACTATGACTTTTTTTGGCCTATTTTGAAGCCTTACTATACTATGACCATTTTTATGACATTTTGAGGCCATACTATACTATGACTTTTTTTGGCCTATTTTGAAGCCTTACTATACTATGACCATTTTTATGACATTTTGAGGCCATACTATACTATGACTTTTTTTGGCCTATTTTGAAGCCTTACTATACTATGACCATTTTTATGACTTTTTGAGGCCATACTATACTATGACCTTTTTGACCATTTTGAAGCCTTACTATACTATGACTTTTTTTGAACTATTTTGAAGCCTTACTATACTATGACCATACTATACTATGACTTTTTGAGGCCATACTATACTATGACTTTTTCTGGCCTATTTTGAAGCCTTACTATACTATGACTTTTTTTGGCCTATTTTGAAGCCTTACTATACTATGACCATTTTTATGACTTTTTGACGCCATACTATACTATGACTTTTTTTGGCCTATTTTGAAGCCTTACTATACTATGACCATTTTTATGACATTTTGAGGCCATACTAAAGTATGACTTTTTTTGGCCTATTTTGAAGCCTTACTATACTATGACCATTTTTATGACTTTTTGAGGCCATACTATACTATGACTTTTTTTTGACCATTTTGAAGCCTTACTATACTATGACCATACTATACTATGACTTTTTTTGGCCTATTTTGAAGCCTTACTATACTATGACCATACTATACTATGACTTTTTGAGGCCTATTTTGAAGCCTTACTATACTATGACTTTTTTTGGCCTATTTTGAAGCCTTACTATACTATGACCATACTATACTATGACTTTTTGAGGCCATACTATACTATGACTTTTTTTGGCCTATTTTGAAGCCTTACTATACTATGACTTTTTTTGGCCTATTTTGAAGCCTTACTATACTATGACCATTTTTATGACATTTTGAGGCCATACTATACTATGACTTTTTTTGGCCTATTTTGAAGCCTTACTATACTATGACCATTTTTATGACATTTTGAGGCCATACTAAAGTATGACTTTTTTTGACCATTTTGAAGCCTTACTATACTATGACCATACTATACTATGACTTTTTGAGGCCATACTATACTATGACTTTTTTTGGCCTATTTTGAAGCCTTACTATACTATGACCATACTATACTATGACTTTTTGAGGCCATACTATACTATGACTTTTTTTGGCCTATTTTGAAGCCTTACTATACTATGACTTTTTTTGGCCTATTTTGAAGCCTTACTATACTATGACCATACTATACTATAACCTTTTGAGGCCATACTATACTATGACTTTTTTTGGCCTATTTTGAAGCCTTACTATACTATGACCATACTATACTATGACTTTTTGAGGCCATACTATACTATGACTTTTTTTGGCCTATTTTGAAGCCTTACTATACTATGACTTTTTTTGGCCTATTTTGAAGCCTTACTATACTATGACCATTTTTATGACATTTTGAGGCCATACTATACTATGACTTTTTTTGGCCTATTTTGAAGCCTTACTATACTATGACCATTTTTATGACATTTTGAGGCCATACTATACTATGACTTTTTTTGGCCTATTTTGAAGCCTTACTATACTATGACCATTTTTATGACTTTTTGAGGCCATACTATACTATGACTTTTTTGACCATTTTGAAGCCTTACTATACTATGACTTTTTTTGAACTATTTTGAAGCCTTACTATACTATGACTTTTTGAGGCCATACTATAATATGACTTTTTTTGGCCTATTTTGAAGCCTTACTATACTATGACTTTTTTTGGCCTATTTTGAAGCCTTACTATACTATGACCATTTTTATGACTTTTTGAAGCCATACTATACTATAACTTTTTTTGGCCTATTTTGAAGCCTTACTATACTATGACCATTTTTATGACATTTTGAGGCCATACTATACTATGACTTTTTTTGGCCTATTTTGAAGCCTTACTATACTATGACCATTTTTATGACTTTTTGAGGCCATACTATACTATGACTTTTTTTGGCCTATTTTGAAGCCTTACTATACTATGACCATTTTTATGACATTTTGAGGCCATACTATACTATGACTTTTTTTGGCCTATTTTGAAGCCTTACTATACTATGACCATTTTTATGACATTTTGAGGCCATACTATACTATGACTTTTTTTGGCCTATTTTGAAGCCTTACTATACTATGACCATTTTTATGACATTTTGAGGCCATACTATACTATGACTTTTTTTGGCCTATTTTGAAGCCTTACTATACTATGACCATTATTATGACATTTTGAAGCCATACTAAAGTATGACTTTTTTTGGCCTATTTTGAAGCCTTACTATACTGTGACCATTTTTATGACATTTTGAGGCCATACTAAAGTATGACTTTTTTTGGCCTATTTTGAAGCCTTACTATACTATGACCATTTTTATGACATTTTGAGGCCTTAGTATACTATGACTTTTTTTGGCCTATTTTGAAGCCTTACTATACTATGACCATTTTTATGACTTTTTGAGGCCATACTATACTATGACTTTTTTTGACCATTTTGAAGCCTTACTATACTATGACCATACTATACTATGACTTTTTGAGGCCATACTATACTATGACTTTTTTTGGCCTATTTTGAAGCCTTACTATACTATGACCATTTTTATGACATTTTGAGGCCATACTAAAGTATGACTTTTTTTGGCCTATTTTGAAGCCTTACTATACTATGACCATTTTTATGACATTTTGAGGCCATACTATACTATGACTTTTTATGGCCTATTTTGAAGCCTTACTATACTATGACCAATTTTATGACTTTTTGAGGCCATACTATACTATGACTTTTTTTGACCATTTTGAAGCCTTACTATACTATGACTTTTTTTGGCCTATTTTGAAGCCTTACTATACTATGACCATACTATACTATGACTTTTTGAGGACATACTATACTATGACTTTTTTCAGCCTATTTTGAAGCCTTACTATACTATGACCAATTTTATGACTTTTTGAGGCCATACTATACTATGACTTTTTTTGACCATTTTGAAGCCTTACTATACTATGACTTTTTTTGGCCTATTTTGAAGCCTTACTATACTATGACCATACTATACTATGACTTTTTGAGGACATACTATACTATGACTTTTTTTGGCCTATTTTGAAGCCTTACTATACTATGACCATTTTTATGACATTTTGAAGCCATACTAAAGTATGACTTTTTTTGGCCTATTTTGAAGCCTTACTATACTATGACCATTTTTATGACATTTTGAGGCCATACTAAAGTATGACTTTTTTTGGCCTATTTTGAAGCCTTACTATACTATGACCATTTTTATGACATTTTGAGGCCATACTATACTATGACTTTTTTTGGCCTATTTTGAAGCCTTACTATACTATGACCATTTTTATGACTTTTTGAGGCCATACTATACTATGACTTTTTTTGACCATTTTGAAGAATTACTATACTACGACCATACTATACTATGACTTTTTGAGGACATACTATAGTATGACTTTTTTTGGCCTATCTTGTAGCCTTGCTATACTATGACCATTTTTATGACTTTTTTAGGCCATACTATACTATGACTTTTTTTTGACCATTTTGAAGCCTTACTATACTATGACCATACTATACTATGACTTTTTGAGGCCATACTATACTATGACTTTTTTTGGCCTATTTTGAAGCCTTACTATACTATGACTTTTTTTGGCCTATTTTGAAGCCTTACTATACTATGACCATACTATACTATGACTTTTTGAGGCCATACTATACTATGACTTTTTGAGGCCATACTATACTATGACTTTTTTTGGCCTATTTTGAAGCCTTACTATACTATGACCATTTTTATGACTTTTTGACGCCATACTATACTATAACTTTTTTTGGCCTATTTTGAAGCCTTACTATACTATGACCATTTTTATGACATTTTGAGGCCATACTATACTATGACTTTTTTTGGCCTATTTTGAAGCCTTACTATACTATGACCATTTTTATGACATTTTGAGGCCATACTATACTATGACTTTTTTTGGCCTATTTTGAAGCCTTACTATACTATGACCATTTTTATGACATTTTGAGGCCATACTATACTATGACTTTTTATGGCCTATTTTGAAGCCTTACTATACTATGACCATTTTTATGACTTTTTGAGGCCATACTATACTATGACTTTTTTTTACCATTTTGAAGCCTTACTATACTATGACTTTTTTTGGCCTATTTTGAAGCCTTACTATACTATGACCATACTATACTATGACTTTTTGAGGACATACTATAGTATGACTTTTTTTGGCCTATCTTGTAGCCTTACTATACTATGACCATTTTTATGACTTTTTGAGGCCATACTATACTATGACTTTTTTTGACCATTTTGAAGCCTTACTATACTATGACCATACTATACTATGACTTTTTTTGGCCATACTATACTATGACTTTTTTTGGCCTATTTTGAAGCCTTACTATACTATGACTTTTTTTGGCCTATTTTGAAGCCTTACTATACTATGACCATACTATACTATGACTTTTTGAGGCTATACTATACTATGACTTTTTTTGGCCTATTTTGAAGCCTTACTATACTATGACTTTTTTTGGCCTATTTTGAAGCCTTACTATACTATGACCATTTTTATGACATTTTGAGGCCATACTATACTATGACTTTTTTTGGCCTATTTTGAAGCCTTACTATACTATGACCATTTTTATGACTTTTTGAGGCCATACTATACTATGACTTTTTTGACCATTTTGAAGCCTTACTATACTATGACTTTTTTTGAACTATTTTGAAGCCTTACTATACTATGACTTTTTGAGGCCATACTATAATATGACTTTTTTTGGCCTATTTTGAAGCCTTACTATACTATGACTTTTTTTGGCCTATTTTGAAGCCTTACTATACTATGACCATTTTTATGACTTTTTGAAGCCATACTATACTATAACTTTTTTTGGCCTATTTTGAAGCCTTACTATACTATGACCATTTTTATGACATTTTGAGGCCATACTATACTATGACTTTTTTTGGCCTATTTTGAAGCCTTACTATACTATGACCATTTTTATGACTTTTTGAGGCCATACTATACTATGACTTTTTTTGGCCTATTTTGAAGCCTTACTATACTATGACCATTTTTATGACATTTTGAGGCCATACTATACTATGACTTTTTTTGGCCTATTTTGAAGCCTTACTATACTATGACCATTTTTATGACATTTTGAGGCCATACTATACTATGACTTTTTTTGGCCTATTTTGAAGCCTTACTATACTATGACCATTTTTATGACATTTTGAGGCCATACTATACTATGACTTTTTTTGGCCTATTTTGAAGCCTTACTATACTATGACCATTATTATGACATTTTGAAGCCATACTAAAGTATGACTTTTTTTGGCCTATTTTGAAGCCTTACTATACTGTGACCATTTTTATGACATTTTGAGGCCATACTAAAGTATGACTTTTTTTGGCCTATTTTGAAGCCTTACTATACTATGACCATTTTTATGACATTTTGAGGCCTTAGTATACTATGACTTTTTTTGGCCTATTTTGAAGCCTTACTATACTATGACCATTTTTATGACTTTTTGAGGCCATACTATACTATGACTTTTTTTGACCATTTTGAAGCCTTACTATACTATGACCATACTATACTATGACTTTTTGAGGCCATACTATACTATGACTTTTTTTGGCCTATTTTGAAGCCTTACTATACTATGACCATTTTTATGACATTTTGAGGCCATACTAAAGTATGACTTTTTTTGGCCTATTTTGAAGCCTTACTATACTATGACCATTTTTATGACATTTTGAGGCCATACTATACTATGACTTTTTATGGCCTATTTTGAAGCCTTACTATACTATGACCAATTTTATGACTTTTTGAGGCCATACTATACTATGACTTTTTTTGACCATTTTGAAGCCTTACTATACTATGACTTTTTTTGGCCTATTTTGAAGCCTTACTATACTATGACCATACTATACTATGACTTTTTGAGGACATACTATACTATGACTTTTTTCAGCCTATTTTGAAGCCTTACTATACTATGACCAATTTTATGACTTTTTGAGGCCATACTATACTATGACTTTTTTTGACCATTTTGAAGCCTTACTATACTATGACTTTTTTTGGCCTATTTTGAAGCCTTACTATACTATGACCATACTATACTATGACTTTTTGAGGACATACTATACTATGACTTTTTTTGGCCTATTTTGAAGCCTTACTATACTATGACCATTTTTATGACATTTTGAAGCCATACTAAAGTATGACTTTTTTTGGCCTATTTTGAAGCCTTACTATACTATGACCATTTTTATGACATTTTGAGGCCATACTAAAGTATGACTTTTTTTGGCCTATTTTGAAGCCTTACTATACTATGACCATTTTTATGACATTTTGAGGCCATACTATACTATGACTTTTTTTGGCCTATTTTGAAGCCTTACTATACTATGACCATTTTTATGACTTTTTGAGGCCATACTATACTATGACTTTTTTTGACCATTTTGAAGAATTACTATACTACGACCATACTATACTATGACTTTTTGAGGACATACTATAGTATGACTTTTTTTGGCCTATCTTGTAGCCTTGCTATACTATGACCATTTTTATGACTTTTTTAGGCCATACTATACTATGACTTTTTTTTGACCATTTTGAAGCCTTACTATACTATGACCATACTATACTATGACTTTTTGAGGCCATACTATACTATGACTTTTTTTGGCCTATTTTGAAGCCTTACTATACTATGACCATTTTTATGACATTTTGAGGCCATACTAAAGTATGACTTTTTTTGGCCTATTTTGAAGCCTTACTATACTATGACCATTTTTATGACATTTTGAGGCCATACTATACTATGACTTTTTATGGCCTATTTTGAAGCCTTACTATACTATGACCAATTTTATGACTTTTTGAGGCCATACTATACTATGACTTTTTTTGACCATTTTGAAGCCTTACTATACTATGACTTTTTTTGGCCTATTTTGAAGCCTTACTATACTATGACCATTTTTATGACATTTTGAGGCCATACTAAAGTATGACTTTTTTTGGCCTATTTTGAAGCCTTACTATACTATGACCATTTTTATGACATTTTGAGGCCATACTATACTATGACTTTTTATGGCCTATTTTGAAGCCTTACTATACTATGACCATTTTTATGACTTTTTGAGGCCATACTATACTATGACTTTTTTTGACCATTTTGAAGCCTTACTATACTATGACCATACTATACTATGACTTTTTGAGGCCATACTATACTATGACTTTTTTTGGCCTATTTTGAATCCTTACTATACTATGACTTTTTTTGGCCTATTTTGAAGCCTTACTATACTATGACCATTTTTATGACATTTTGAGGCCATACTATACTATGACTTTTTTTGGCCTATTTTGAAGCCTTACTATACTATGACCATTTTTATGACATTTTGAGGCCATACTATACTATGACTTTTTTTGGGCTTATTTTGAAGCCTTACTATACTATGACCATACTATACTATGACTTTTTGAGGCCATACTATACTATGACTTTTTTTGGCCTATTTTGAAGCCTTACTATACTATGACCATTTTTATGACATTTTGAGGCCATACTATACTATGACTTTTTTTGGCCTATTTTGAAGCCTTACTATACTATGACCATTTTTATGACATTTTGAGGCCATACTATACTATGACTTTTTTTGGCCTATTTTGAAGCCTTACTATACTATGACCATTTTTATGACTTTTTGAGGCCATACTATACTATGACCTTTTTGACCATTTTGAAGCCCTACTATACTATGACTTTTTTTGAACTATTTTGAAGCCTTACTATACTATGACCATACTATACTATGACTTTTTGAGGCCATACTATACTATGACTTTTTCTGGCCTATTTTGAAGCCTTACTATACTATGACTTTTTTTGGCCTATTTTGAAGCCTTACTATACTATGACCATTTTTATGACTTTTTGACGCCATACTATACTATGACTTTTTTTGGCCTATTTTGAAGCCTTACTATACTATGACCATTTTTATGACATTTTGAGGCCATACTATACTATGACTTTTTTTGGCCTATTTTGAAGCCTTACTATACTATGACCATTTTTATGACACTTTGAGGCCATACGATACTATGACTTTTTTTGGCCTATTTTGAAGCCTTACTATACTATGACCATTTTTATGACTTTTTGAGGCCATACTATCCTATAACTTTTTTTGGCCTATTTTGAAGCCTTACTATACTATGACCATTTTTATGACATTTTGAGGCCATACTATACTATGACTTTTTTTGGCCTATTTTGAAGCCTTACTATACTATGACCATTTTTATGACATTTTGAGGCCATACTATACTATGACTTTTTTTGGCCTATTTTGAAGCCTTACTATACTATGACCATTTTTATGACATTTTGAGGCCATACTAAAGTATGACTTTTTTTGACCATTTTGAAGCCTTACTATACTATGACCATACTATACTATGACTTTTTGAGGCCATACTATACTATGACTTTTTTTGGCCTATTTTGAAGCCTTACTATACTATGACCATACTATACTATGACTTTTTGAGGCCATACTATACTATGACTTTTTTTGGCCTATTTTGAAGCCTTACTATACTATGACTTTTTTTGGCCTATTTTGAAGCCTTACTATACTATGACCATACTATACTATAACCTTTTGAGGCCATACTATACTATGACTTTTTTTGGCCTATTTTGAAGCCTTACTATACTATGACCATACTATACTATGACTTTTTGAGGCCATACTATACTATGACTTTTTTTGGCCTATTTTGAAGCCTTACTATACTATGACTTTTTTTGGCCTATTTTGAAGCCTTACTATACTATGACCATTTTTATGACATTTTGAGGCCATACTATACTATGACTTTTTTTGGCCTATTTTGAAGCCTTACTATACTATGACCATTTTTATGACATTTTGAGGCCATACTATACTATGACTTTTTTTGGCCTATTTTGAAGCCTTACTATACTATGACCATTTTTATGACTTTTTGAGGCCATACTATACTATGACTTTTTTTGGCCTATTTTGAAGCCTTACTATACTATGACTTTTTTTGGCCTATTTTGAAGCCTTACTATACTATGACCATTTTTATGACTTTTTGACGCCATACTATACTATAACTTTTTTTGGCCTATTTTGAAGCCTTACTATACTATGACCATTTTTATGACTTTTTGAGGCCATACTATACTATGACTTTTTTTGGCCTATTTTGAAGCCTTACTATACTATGACCATTTTTATGACATTTTGAGGCCTTACTATACTATGACTTTTTTTGGCCTATTTTGAAGCCTTACTATACTATGACCATTTTTATGACTTTTTGAGGCCATACTATACTATGACTTTTTTTGACCATTTTGAAGCCTTACTATACTATGACCATACTATACTATGACTTTTTGAGGCCATACTATACTATGACTTTTTTTGGCCTATTTTGAAGCCTTACTATACTATGACCATTTTTATGACTTTTTGAGGCCATACTATACTATGACTTTTTTTGACCATTTTGAAGCCTTACTATACTATGACCATACTATACTATGACTTTTTGAGGACATACTATAGTATGACTTTTTTTGGCCTATCTTGTAGCCTTGCTATACTATGACCATTTTTATGACTTTTTGAGGCCATACTATACTATGACTTTTTTTGACCATTTTGAAGCCTTACTATACTATGACCATACTATACTATGACTTTTTGAGGCCATACTATACTATGACTTTTTTTGGCCTATTTTGAAGCCTTACTATACTATGACTTTTTTTGGCCTATTTTGAAGCCTTACTATACTATGACCATACTATACTATGACTTTTTGAGGCCATACTATACTATGACTTTTTGAGGCCATACTATACTATGACTTTTTTGGCCTATTTTGAAGCCTTACTATACTATGACTTTTTTTGGCCTATTTTGAAGCCTTACTATACTATGACCATTTTTATGACATTTTGAGGCCATACTATACTATGACTTTTTTTGGCCTATTTTGAAGCCTTACTATACTATGACCATTTTTATGACATTTTGAGGCCATACTATACTATGACTTTTTTTGGCCTATTTTGAAGCCTTACTATACTATGACCATTTTTATGACTTTTTGAGGCCATACTATACTATGACCTTTTTGACCATTTTGAAGCCTTACTATACTATGACTTTTTTTGAACTATTTTGAAGCCTTACTATACTATGACCATACTATACTATGACTTTTTGAGGCCATACTATACTATGACTTTTTCTGGCCTATTTTGAAGCCTTACTATACTATGACTTTTTTTGGCCTATTTTGAAGCCTTACTATACTATGACCATTTTTATGACTTTTTGACGCCATACTATACTATGACTTTTTTTGGCCTATTTTGAAGCCTTACTATACTATGACCATTTTTATGACATTTTGAGGCCATACTAAAGTATGACTTTTTTTGGCCTATTTTGAAGCCTTACTATACTATGACCATTTTTATGACTTTTTGAGGCCATACTATACTATGACTTTTTTTTGACCATTTTGAAGCCTTACTATACTATGACCATACTATACTATGACTTTTTTTGGCCTATTTTGAAGCCTTACTATACTATGACCATACTATACTATGACTTTTTGAGGCCTATTTTGAAGCCTTACTATACTATGACTTTTTTTGGCCTATTTTGAAGCCTTACTATACTATGACCATACTATACTATGACTTTTTGAGGCCATACTATACTATGACTTTTTTTGGCCTATTTTGAAGCCTTACTATACTATGACTTTTTTTGGCCTATTTTGAAGCCTTACTATACTATGACCATTTTTATGACATTTTGAGGCCATACTATACTATGACTTTTTTTGGCCTATTTTGAAGCCTTACTATACTATGACCATTTTTATGACATTTTGAGGCCATACTAAAGTATGACTTTTTTTGACCATTTTGAAGCCTTACTATACTATGACCATACTATACTATGACTTTTTGAGGCCATACTATACTATGACTTTTTTTGGCCTATTTTGAAGCCTTACTATACTATGACCATACTATACTATGACTTTTTGAGGCCATACTATACTATGACTTTTTTTGGCCTATTTTGAAGCCTTACTATACTATGACTTTTTTTGGCCTATTTTGAAGCCTTACTATACTATGACCATACTATACTATAACCTTTTGAGGCCATACTATACTATGACTTTTTTTGGCCTATTTTGAAGCCTTACTATACTATGACCATACTATACTATGACTTTTTGAGGCCATACTATACTATGACTTTTTTTGGCCTATTTTGAAGCCTTACTATACTATGACTTTTTTTGGCCTATTTTGAAGCCTTACTATACTATGACCATTTTTATGACATTTTGAGGCCATACTATACTATGACTTTTTTTGGCCTATTTTGAAGCCTTACTATACTATGACCATTTTTATGACATTTTGAGGCCATACTATACTATGACTTTTTTTGGCCTATTTTGAAGCCTTACTATACTATGACCATTTTTATGACTTTTTGAGGCCATACTATACTATGACTTTTTTTGGCCTATTTTGAAGCCTTACTATACTATGACTTTTTTTGGCCTATTTTGAAGCCTTACTATACTATGACCATTTTTATGACTTTTTGACGCCATACTATACTATAACTTTTTTTGGCCTATTTTGAAGCCTTACTATACTATGACCATTTTTATGACTTTTTGAGGCCATACTATACTATGACTTTTTTTGGCCTATTTTGAAGCCTTACTATACTATGACCATTTTTATGACATTTTGAGGCCTTACTATACTATGACTTTTTTTGGCCTATTTTGAAGCCTTACTATACTATGACCATTTTTATGACTTTTTGAGGCCATACTATACTATGACTTTTTTTGACCATTTTGAAGCCTTACTATACTATGACCATACTATACTATGACTTTTTGAGGCCATACTATACTATGACTTTTTTTGGCCTATTTTGAAGCCTTACTATACTATGACCATTTTTATGACTTTTTGAGGCCATACTATACTATGACTTTTTTTGACCATTTTGAAGCCTTACTATACTATGACCATACTATACTATGACTTTTTGAGGACATACTATAGTATGACTTTTTTTGGCCTATCTTGTAGCCTTGCTATACTATGACCATTTTTATGACTTTTTGAGGCCATACTATACTATGACTTTTTTTGACCATTTTGAAGCCTTACTATACTATGACCATACTATACTATGACTTTTTGAGGCCATACTATACTATGACTTTTTTTGGCCTATTTTGAAGCCTTACTATACTATGACTTTTTTTGGCCTATTTTGAAGCCTTACTATACTATGACCATACTATACTATGACTTTTTGAGGCCATACTATACTATGACTTTTTGAGGCCATACTATACTATGACTTTTTTGGCCTATTTTGAAGCCTTACTATACTATGACTTTTTTTGGCCTATTTTGAAGCCTTACTATACTATGACCATTTTTATGACATTTTGAGGCCATACTATACTATGACTTTTTTTGGCCTATTTTGAAGCCTTACTATACTATGACCATTTTTATGACATTTTGAGGCCATACTATACTATGACTTTTTTTGGCCTATTTTGAAGCCTTACTATACTATGACCATTTTTATGACTTTTTGAGGCCATACTATACTATGACCTTTTTGACCATTTTGAAGCCTTACTATACTATGACTTTTTTTGAACTATTTTGAAGCCTTACTATACTATGACCATACTATACTATGACTTTTTGAGGCCATACTATACTATGACTTTTTCTGGCCTATTTTGAAGCCTTACTATACTATGACTTTTTTTGGCCTATTTTGAAGCCTTACTATACTATGACCATTTTTATGACTTTTTGACGCCATACTATACTATGACTTTTTTTGGCCTATTTTGAAGCCTTACTATACTATGACCATTTTTATGACATTTTGAGGCCATACTATACTATGACTTTTTTTGGCCTATTTTGAAGCCTTACTATACTATGACCATTTTTATGACATTTTGAGGCCATACGATACTATGACTTTTTTTGGCCTATTTTGAAGCCTTACTATACTATGACCATTTTTATGACTTTTTGAGGCCATACTATACTATAACTTTTTTTGGCCTATTTTGAAGCCTTACTATACTATGACCATTTTTATTACATTTTGAGGCCATACTATACTATGACTTTTTTTGGCCTATTTTGAAGCCTTACTATACTATGACCATTTTTATGACATTTTGAGGCCATACTATACTATGACTTTTTTTGGCCTATTTTGAAGCCTTACTATACTATGACCATTTTTATGACATTTTGAGGCCATACTAAAGTATGACTTTTTTTGGCCTATTTTGAAGCCTTACTATACTATGACCATTTTTATGACTTTTTGAGGCCATACTATACTATGACTTTTTTTTGACCATTTTGAAGCCTTACTATACTATGACCATACTATACTATGACTTTTTTTGGCCTATTTTGAAGCCTTACTATACTATGACCATACTATACTATGACTTTTTGAGGCCTATTTTGAAGCCTTACTATACTATGACTTTTTTTGGCCTATTTTGAAGCCTTACTATACTATGACCATACTATACTATGACTTTTTGAGGCCATACTATACTATGACTTTTTTTGGCCTATTTTGAAGCCTTACTATACTATGACTTTTTTTGGCCTATTTTGAAGCCTTACTATACTATGACCATTTTTATGACATTTTGAGGCCATACTATACTATGACTTTTTTTGGCCTATTTTGAAGCCTTACTATACTATGACCATTTTTATGACATTTTGAGGCCATACTAAAGTATGACTTTTTTTGGCCTATTTTGAAGCCTTACTATACTATGACCATTTTTATGACATTTTGAGGCCATACTAAAGTATGACTTTTTTTGACCTATTTTGAAGCCTTACTATACTATGACCATTTTTATGACTTTTTGAGGCCATACTATACTATGACTTTTTTTTACCATTTTGAAGCCTTACTATACTATGACTTTTTTTGGCCTATTTTGAAGCCTTACTATACTATGACCATACTATACTATGACTTTTTGAGGACATACTATAGTATGACTTTTTTTGGCCTATCTTGTAGCCTTGCTATACTATGACCATTTTTATGACTTTTTGAGGCCATACTATACTATGACTTTTTTTGACCATTTTGAAGCCTTACTATACTATGACCATACTATACTATGACTTTTTGAGGCCATACTATACTATGACTTTTTTTGGCCTATTTTGAAGCCTTACTATACTATGACTTTTTTTGGCCTATTTTGAAGCCTTACTATACTATGACCATACTATACTATGACTTTTTGAGGCCATACTATACTATGACTTTTTGAGGCCATACTATACTATGACTTTTTTGGCCTATTTTGAAGCCTTACTATACTATGACTTTTTTTGGCCTATTTTGAAGCCTTACTATACTATGACCATTTTTATGACATTTTGAGGCCATACTATACTATGACTTTTTTTGGCCTATTTTGAAGCCTTACTATACTATGACCATTTTTATGACATTTTGAGGCCATACTATACTATGACTTTTTTTGGCCTATTTTGAAGCCTTACTATACTATGACCATTTTTATGACTTTTTGAGGCCATACTATACTATGACCTTTTTGACCATTTTGAAGCCTTACTATACTATGACTTTTTTTGAACTATTTTGAAGCCTTACTATACTATGACCATACTATACTATGACTTTTTGAGGCCATACTATACTATGACTTTTTCTGGCCTATTTTGAAGCCTTACTATACTATGACTTTTTTTGGCCTATTTTGAAGCCTTACTATACTATGACCATTTTTATGACTTTTTGACGCCATACTATACTATGACTTTTTTTGGCCTATTTTGAAGCCTTACTATACTATGACCATTTTTATGACATTTTGAGGCCATACTAAAGTATGACTTTTTTTGGCCTATTTTGAAGCCTTACTATACTATGACCATTTTTATGACTTTTTGAGGCCATACTATACTATGACTTTTTTTTGACCATTTTGAAGCCTTACTATACTATGACCATACTATACTATGACTTTTTTTGGCCTATTTTGAAGCCTTACTATACTATGACCATACTATACTATGACTTTTTGAGGCCTATTTTGAAGCCTTACTATACTATGACTTTTTTTGGCCTATTTTGAAGCCTTACTATACTATGACCATACTATACTATGACTTTTTGAGGCCATACTATACTATGACTTTTTTTGGCCTATTTTGAAGCCTTACTATACTATGACTTTTTTTGGCCTATTTTGAAGCCTTACTATACTATGACCATTTTTATGACATTTTGAGGCCATACTATACTATGACTTTTTTTGGCCTATTTTGAAGCCTTACTATACTATGACCATTTTTATGACATTTTGAGGCCATACTAAAGTATGACTTTTTTTGACCATTTTGAAGCCTTACTATACTATGACCATACTATACTATGACTTTTTGAGGCCATACTATACTATGACTTTTTTTGGCCTATTTTGAAGCCTTACTATACTATGACCATACTATACTATGACTTTTTGAGGCCATACTATACTATGACTTTTTTTGGCCTATTTTGAAGCCTTACTATACTATGACTTTTTTTGGCCTATTTTGAAGCCTTACTATACTATGACCATACTATACTATAACCTTTTGAGGCCATACTATACTATGACTTTTTTTGGCCTATTTTGAAGCCTTACTATACTATGACCATACTATACTATGACTTTTTGAGGCCATACTATACTATGACTTTTTTTGGCCTATTTTGAAGCCTTACTATACTATGACTTTTTTTGGCCTATTTTGAAGCCTTACTATACTATGACCATTTTTATGACATTTTGAGGCCATACTATACTATGACTTTTTTTGGCCTATTTTGAAGCCTTACTATACTATGACCATTTTTATGACATTTTGAGGCCATACTATACTATGACTTTTTTTGGCCTATTTTGAAGCCTTACTATACTATGACCATTTTTATGACTTTTTGAGGCCATACTATACTATGACTTTTTTTGGCCTATTTTGAAGCCTTACTATACTATGACTTTTTTTGGCCTATTTTGAAGCCTTACTATACTATGACCATTTTTATGACTTTTTGACGCCATACTATACTATAACTTTTTTTGGCCTATTTTGAAGCCTTACTATACTATGACCATTTTTATGACTTTTTGAGGCCATACTATACTATGACTTTTTTTGGCCTATTTTGAAGCCTTACTATACTATGACCATTTTTATGACATTTTGAGGCCTTACTATACTATGACTTTTTTTGGCCTATTTTGAAGCCTTACTATACTATGACCATTTTTATGACTTTTTGAGGCCATACTATACTATGACTTTTTTTGACCATTTTGAAGCCTTACTATACTATGACCATACTATACTATGACTTTTTGAGGCCATACTATACTATGACTTTTTTTGGCCTATTTTGAAGCCTTACTATACTATGACCATTTTTATGACTTTTTGAGGCCATACTATACTATGACTTTTTTTGACCATTTTGAAGCCTTACTATACTATGACCATACTATACTATGACTTTTTGAGGACATACTATAGTATGACTTTTTTTGGCCTATCTTGTAGCCTTGCTATACTATGACCATTTTTATGACTTTTTGAGGCCATACTATACTATGACTTTTTTTGACCATTTTGAAGCCTTACTATACTATGACCATACTATACTATGACTTTTTGAGGCCATACTATACTATGACTTTTTTTGGCCTATTTTGAAGCCTTACTATACTATGACTTTTTTTGGCCTATTTTGAAGCCTTACTATACTATGACCATACTATACTATGACTTTTTGAGGCCATACTATACTATGACTTTTTGAGGCCATACTATACTATGACTTTTTTGGCCTATTTTGAAGCCTTACTATACTATGACTTTTTTTGGCCTATTTTGAAGCCTTACTATACTATGACCATTTTTATGACATTTTGAGGCCATACTATACTATGACTTTTTTTGGCCTATTTTGAAGCCTTACTATACTATGACCATTTTTATGACATTTTGAGGCCATACTATACTATGACTTTTTTTGGCCTATTTTGAAGCCTTACTATACTATGACCATTTTTATGACTTTTTGAGGCCATACTATACTATGACCTTTTTGACCATTTTGAAGCCTTACTATACTATGACTTTTTTTGAACTATTTTGAAGCCTTACTATACTATGACCATACTATACTATGACTTTTTGAGGCCATACTATACTATGACTTTTTCTGGCCTATTTTGAAGCCTTACTATACTATGACTTTTTTTGGCCTATTTTGAAGCCTTACTATACTATGACCATTTTTATGACTTTTTGACGCCATACTATACTATGACTTTTTTTGGCCTATTTTGAAGCCTTACTATACTATGACCATTTTTATGACATTTTGAGGCCATACTATACTATGACTTTTTTTGGCCTATTTTGAAGCCTTACTATACTATGACCATTTTTATGACATTTTGAGGCCATACGATACTATGACTTTTTTTGGCCTATTTTGAAGCCTTACTATACTATGACCATTTTTATGACTTTTTGAGGCCATACTATACTATAACTTTTTTTGGCCTATTTTGAAGCCTTACTATACTATGACCATTTTTATTACATTTTGAGGCCATACTATACTATGACTTTTTTTGGCCTATTTTGAAGCCTTACTATACTATGACCATTTTTATGACATTTTGAGGCCATACTATACTATGACTTTTTTTGGCCTATTTTGAAGCCTTACTATACTATGACCATTTTTATGACATTTTGAGGCCATACTAAAGTATGACTTTTTTTGGCCTATTTTGAAGCCTTACTATACTATGACCATTTTTATGACTTTTTGAGGCCATACTATACTATGACTTTTTTTTGACCATTTTGAAGCCTTACTATACTATGACCATACTATACTATGACTTTTTTTGGCCTATTTTGAAGCCTTACTATACTATGACCATACTATACTATGACTTTTTGAGGCCTATTTTGAAGCCTTACTATACTATGACTTTTTTTGGCCTATTTTGAAGCCTTACTATACTATGACCATACTATACTATGACTTTTTGAGGCCATACTATACTATGACTTTTTTTGGCCTATTTTGAAGCCTTACTATACTATGACTTTTTTTGGCCTATTTTGAAGCCTTACTATACTATGACCATTTTTATGACATTTTGAGGCCATACTATACTATGACTTTTTTTGGCCTATTTTGAAGCCTTACTATACTATGACCATTTTTATGACATTTTGAGGCCATACTAAAGTATGACTTTTTTTGGCCTATTTTGAAGCCTTACTATACTATGACCATTTTTATGACATTTTGAGGCCATACTAAAGTATGACTTTTTTTGACCTATTTTGAAGCCTTACTATACTATGACCATTTTTATGACTTTTTGAGGCCATACTATACTATGACTTTTTTTTACCATTTTGAAGCCTTACTATACTATGACTTTTTTTGGCCTATTTTGAAGCCTTACTATACTATGACCATACTATACTATGACTTTTTGAGGACATACTATAGTATGACTTTTTTTGGCCTATCTTGTAGCCTTACTATACTATGACCATTTTTATGACTTTTTGAGGCCATACTATACTATGACTTTTTTTGACCATTTTGAAGCCTTACTATACTATGACCATACTATACTATGACTTTTTGAGGCCATACTATACTATGACTTTTTTTGGCCTATTTTGAAGCCTTACTATACTATGACCATTTTTATGACATTTTGAGGCCATACTAAAGTATGACTTTTTTTGGCCTATTTTGAAGCCTTACTATACTATGACCATTTTTATGACATTTTGAGGCCATACTATACTATGACTTTTTATGGCCTATTTTGAAGCCTTACTATACTATGACCAATTTTATGACTTTTTGAGGCCATACTATACTATGACTTTTTTTGACCATTTTGAAGCCTTACTATACTATGACTTTTTTTGGCCTATTTTGAAGCCTTACTATACTATGACCATACTATACTATGACTTTTTGAGGACATACTATACTATGACTTTTTTTGGCCTATTTTGAAGCCTTACTATACTATGACCAATTTTATGACTTTTTGAGGCCATACTATACTATGACTTTTTTTGACCATTTTGAAGCCTTACTATACTATGACTTTTTTTGGCCTATTTTGAAGCCTTACTATACTATGACCATACTATACTATGACTTTTTGAGGACATACTATACTATGACTTTTTTTGGCCTATTTTGAAGCCTTACTATACTATGACCATTTTTATGACATTTTGAGGCCATACTATACTATGACTTTTTTTGGCCTATTTTGAAGCCTTACTATACTATGACCATTTTTATGACATTTTGAAGCCATACTAAAGTATGACTTTTTTTTGGCCTATTTTGAAGCCTTACTATACTGTGACCATTTTTATGACATTTTGAGGCCATACTAAAGTATGACTTTTTTTGGCCTATTTTGAAGCCTTACTATACTATGACCATTTTTATGACATTTTGAGGCCTTACTATACTATGACTTTTTTTGGCCTATTTTGAAGCCTTACTATACTATGACCATTTTTATGACTTTTTGAGGCCATACTATACTATGACTTTTTTTGACCATTTTGAAGCCTTACTATACTATGACCATACTATACTATGACTTTTTGAGGCCATACTATACTATGACTTTTTTTGGCCTATTTTGAAGCCTTACTATACTATGACCATTTTTATGACATTTTGAGGCCATACTAAAGTATGACTTTTTTTGGCCTATTTTGAAGCCTTACTATACTATGACCATTTTTATGACATTTTGAGGCCATACTATACTATGACTTTTTATGGCCTATTTTGAAGCCTTACTATACTATGACCAATTTTATGACTTTTTGAGGCCATACTATACTATGACTTTTTTTGACCATTTTGAAGCCTTACTATACTATGACTTTTTTTGAACTATTTTGAAGCCTTACTATACTATGACCATACTATACTATGACTTTTTGAGGCCATACTATACTATGACTTTTTCTGGCCTATTTTGAAGCCTTACTATACTATGACTTTTTTTGGCCTATTTTGAAGCCTTACTATACTATGACCATTTTTATGACATTTTGAGGCCATACGATACTATGACTTTTTTTGGCCTATTTTGAAGCCTTACTATACTATGACCATTTTTATGACTTTTTGAGGCCATACTATACTATAACTTTTTTTGGCCTATTTTGAAGCCTTACTATACTATGACCATTTTTATGACTTTTTGAGGCCATACTATACTATGACTTTTTTTGACCATTTTGAAGCCTTACTATACTATGACCATACTATACTATGACTTTTTGAGGCCATACTATACTATGACTTTTTTTGGCCTATTTTGAAGCCTTACTATACTATGACCATTTTTATGACATTTTGAGGCCATACTAAAGTATGACTTTTTTTGGCCTATTTTGAAGCCTTACTATACTATGACCATTTTTATGACATTTTGAGGCCATACTATACTATGACTTTTTTTGGCCTATTTTAAAGCCTTACTATACTATGACCATTTTTATGACATTTTGAGGCCATACTAAAGTATGACTTTTTTTGGCCTATTTTGAAGCCTTACTATACTATGACCATTTTTATGACTTTTTGAGGCCATACTATACTATGACTTTTTTTTGACCATTTTGAAGCCTTACTATACTATGACCATACTATACTATGACTTTTTGAGGCCATACTATACTATGACTTTTTTTGGCCTATTTTGAAGCCTTACTATACTATGACCATACTATACTATGACTTTTTGAGGCCATACTATACTATGACTTTTTTTGGCCTATTTTGAAGCCTTACTATACTATGACTTTTTTTGGCCTATTTTGAAGCCTTACTATACTATGACCATACTATACTATGACTTTTTGAGGCCATACTATACTATGACTTTTTTTGGCCTATTTTGAAGCCTTACTATACTATGACTTTTTTTGGCCTATTTTGAAGCCTTACTATACTATGACCATTTTTATGACATTTTGAGGCCATACTATACTATGACTTTTTTTGGCCTATTTTGAAGCCTTACTATACTATGACCATTTTTATGACATTTTGAGGCCATACTATACTATGACTTTTTTTGGCCTATTTTGAAGCCTTACTATACTATGACCATTTTTATGACTTTTTGAGGCCATACTATACTATGACTTTTTTGACCATTTTGAAGCCTTACTATACTATGACTTTTTTTGAACTATTTTGAAGCCTTACTATACTATGACCATACTATACTATGACTTTTTGAGGCCATACTATACTATGACTTTTTTTGGCCTATTTTGAAGCCTTACTATACTATGACTTTTTTTGGCCTATTTTGAAGCCTTACTATACTATGACCATTTTTATGACTTTTTGAGGCCATACTATACTATAACTTTTTTTGGCCTATTTTGAAGCCTTACTATACTATGACCATTTTTATGACATTTTGAGGCCATACTATGACTTTTTTTGGCCTATTTTTAAGCCTTACTATACTATGACCATTTTTATGACATTTTGAGGCCATACTATGACTTTTTTTGGCCTATTTTTAAGCCTTACTATACTATGACCATTTTTATGACATTTTGAGGCCATACTAAAGTATGACTTTTTTTGGCCTATTTTGAAGCCTTACTATACTATGACCATTTTTATGACATTTTGAGGCCATACTATACTATGACTTTTTTTGGCCTATTTTGAAGCCTTACTATACTATGACCATTTTTATGACATTTTGAGGCCATACTATACTATGACTTTTTTTGGCCTATTTTGAAGCCTTACTATACTATGACCATTTTTATGACATTTTGAGGCCATACTATACTATGACTTTTTTTGACCATTTTGAAGCCTTACTATACTATGACCATACTATACTATGACTTTTTGAGGCCTTACTATACTATGACTTTTTTTGGCCTATTTTGAAGCCTTACTATACTATGACCATACTATACTATGACTTTTTGAGGACATACTATACTATGACTTTTTTTGGCCTATTTTGAAGCCTTACTATACTATGACCATTTTTATGACATTTTGAAGCCATACTAAAGTATGACTTTTTTTGGCCTATTTTGAAGCCTTACTATACTATGACCATTTTTATGACATTTTGAGGCCATACTAAAGTATGACTTTTTTTGGCCTATTTTGAAGCCTTACTATACTATGACCATTTTTATGACATTTTGAGGCCATACTATACTATGACTTTTTTTGGCCTATTTTGAAGCCTTACTATACTATGACCATTTTTATGACTTTTTGAGGCCATACTATACTATGACTTTTTTTGGCCTATTTTGAAGCCTTACTATACTATGACCATACTATACTATGACTTTATGAGGACATACTATAGTATGACTTTTTTTGGCCTATTTTGTAGCCTTACTATACTATGACCATTTTTATGACATTTTGAGGCCATACTATACTATGACTTTTTTTGGCCTATTTTGAAGCCTTACTATACTATGACCATTTTTATGACATTTTGAGGCCATACTAAAGTATGACTTTTTTTGGCCTATTTTGAAGCCTTACTATACTATGACCATTTTTATGACATTTTGAGGCCATACTATACTATGACTTTTTATGGCCTATTTTGAAGCCTTACTATACTATGACCATTTTTATGACTTTTTGAGGCCATACTATACTATGACTTTTTTTGACCATTTTGAAGCCTTACTATACTATGACTTTTTTTGGCCTATTTTGAAGCCTTACTATACTATGACCATACTATACTATGACTTTTTGAGGACATACTATACTATGACTTTTTTTGACCATTTTGAAGCCTTACTATACTATGACTTTTTTTGGCCTATTTTGAAGCCTTACTATTCTATGACCATACTATACTATGACTTTTTGAGGCCATACTATACTATGACTTTTTTTGGCCTATTTTGAGGCCTTACTATACTATGACCATTTTTATGACATTTTGAGGCCATACTAAAGTATGACTTTTTTTGGCCTATTTTGAAGCCTTACTATACTATGACCATTTTTATGACTTTTTGAGGCCATACTATACTATGACTTTTTATGGCCTATTTTGAAGCCTTACTATACTATGACCATTTTTATGACTTTTTGAGGCCATACTATACTTTGACTTTTTTTTTACCATTTTGAAGCCTTACTATACTATGACTTTTTTTGGCCTATTTTGAAGCCTTACTATACTATGACCATACTATACTATGACTTTTTGAGGACATACTATAGTATGACTTTTTTTGGCCTATCTTGTAGCCTTACTATACTATGACCATTTTTATGACTTTTTGAGGCCATACTATACTATGACTTTTTTGACCATTTTGAAGCCTTACTATACTATGACCATACTATACTATGACTTTTTGAGGCCATACTATACTATGACTTTTTTTGGCCTATTTTGAGGCCATACTAAAGTATGACTTTTTTTGGCCTATTTTGAAGCCTTACTATACTATGACCATTTTTATGACATTTTGAGGCCATACTATACTATGACTTTTTTTGGCCTATTTTGAAGCCTTACTATACTATGACCATTTTTATGACTTTTTGAGGCCATACTATACTATGACTTTTTTTGACCATTTTGAAGCCTTACTATACTACGACCATACTATACTATGACTTTTTGAGGACATACTATAGTATGACTTTTTTTGGCCTATCTTGTAGCCTTACTATACTATGACCATTTTTATGACTTTTTGAGGCCATACTATACTATGACTTTTTTTGACCATTTTGAAGCCTTACTATACTATGACCATACTATACTATGACTTTTTGAGGCCATACTATACTATGACTTTTTTTGGCCTATTTTGTAGCCTTACTATACTATGACCATTTTTATGACATTTTGAGGCCATACTATACTATGACATTTTTTGGCCTATTTTGAAGCCTTACTATACTATGACCATTTTTATGACATTTTGAGGCCATACTAAAGTATGACTTTTTTTGGCCTATTTTGAAGCCTTACTATACTATGACCATTTTTATGACATTTTGAGGCCATACTAAGTATGACTTTTTTTGGCCTATTTTGAAGCCTTACTATACTATGACCATTTTTATGACATTTTGAGGCCATACTATACTATGACTTTTTATGGCCTATTTTGAAGCCTTACTATACTATGACCAATTTTATGACTTTTGAGGCCATACTATACTATGACTTTTTTTGACCATTTTGAAGCCTTACTATACTATGACTTTTTTTGGCCTATTTTGAAGCCTTACTATACTATGACCATACTATACTATGACTTTTTGAGGACATACTATACTATGACTTTTTTTGGCCTATTTTGAAGCCTTACTATACTATGACCATTTTTATGACATTTTGAAGCCATACTAAAGTATGACTTTTTTTGGCCTATTTTGAAGCCTTACTATACTATGACCATTTTTATGACATTTTGAAGCCATACTAAAGTATGACTTTTTTTGGCCTATTTTGAAGCCTTACTATACTATGACCATACTATACTATGACTTTTTGAGGCCATACTATACTATGACTTTTTTTGGCCTATTTTGAAGCCTTACTATACTATGACTTTTTTTGGCCTATTTTGAAGCCTTACTATACTATGACCATTTTTATGACTTTTTGAGGCCATACTATACTATGACCTTTTTGACCATTTTGAAGCCTTACTATACTATGACTTTTTTTGAACTATTTTGAAGCCTTACTATACTATGACCATACTATACTATGACTTTTTGAGGCCATACTATACTATGACTTTTTCTGGCCTATTTTGAAGCCTTACTATACTATGACTTTTTTTGGCCTATTTTGAAGCCTTACTATACTATGACCATTTTTATGACTTTTTGACGCCATACTATACTATGACTTTTTTTGGCCTATTTTGAAGCCTTACTATACTATGACCATTTTTATGACATTTTGAGGCCATACTATACTATGACTTTTTTTGGCCTATTTTGAAGCCTTACTATACTATGACCATTTTTATGACATTTTGAGGCCATACTAAAGTATGACTTTTTTTGGCCTATTTTGAAGCCTTACTATACTATGACCATTTTTATGACATTTTGAGGCCATACTAAAGTATGACTTTTTTTGACCTATTTTGAAGCCTTACTATACTATGACCATTTTTATGACTTTTTGAGGCCATACTATACTATGACTTTTTATGGCCTATTTTGAAGCCTTACTATACTATGACCATTTTTATGACTTTTTGAGGCCATACTATACTATGACTTTTTTTTACCATTTTGAAGCCTTACTATACTATGACTTTTTTTGGCCTATTTTGAAGCCTTACTATACTATGACCATACTATACTATGACTTTTTGAGGCCATACTATACTATGACTTTTTTTGGCCTATTTTGAAGCCTTACTATACTATGACCATACTATACTATGACTTTTTGAGGCCATACTATACTATGACTTTTTTTGGCCTATTTTGAAGCCTTACTATACTATGACTTTTTTTGGCCTATTTTGAAGCCTTACTATACTATGACCATACTATACTATGACTTTTTGAGGCTATACTATACTATGACTTTTTTTGGCCTATTTTGAAGCCTTACTATACTTTGACCATTTTTATGACATTTTGAGGCCATACTATACTATGACTTTTTTTGGCCTATTTTGAAGCCTTACTATACTATGACCATTTTTATGACATTTTGAGGCCATACTATACTATGACTTTTTTTGGCCTATTTTGAAGCCTTACTATACTATGACCATTTTTATGACTTTTTGAGGCCTATTTTGAAGCCTTACTATACTATGACCATTTTTATGACATTTTGAGGCCATACTATACTATGACTTTTTTTGGCCTATTTTGAAGCCTTACTATACTATGACCATTTTTATGACTTTTTGAGGCCATACTATACTATGACTTTTTTGACCATTTTGAAGCCTTACTATACTATGACTTTTTTTGAACTATTTTGAAGCCTTACTATACTATGACTTTTTGAGGCCATACTATACTATGACTTTTTTTGGCCTATTTTGAAGCCTTACTATACTATGACCATTTTTATGACTTTTTGACGCCATACTATACTATAACTTTTTTTGGCCTATTTTGAAGCCTTACTATACTATGACCATTTTTATGACATTTTGAGGCCATACTATACTATGACTTTTTTTGGCCTATTTTGAAGCCTTACTATACTATGACCATTTTTATGACATTTTGAGGCCATACTATACTATGACTTTTTTTGGCCTATTTTGAAGCCTTACTATACTATGACCATTTTTATGACTTTTTGAGGCCATACTATACTATGACTTTTTTTGGCCTATTTTGAAGCCTTACTATACTATGACCATTTTTATGACATTTTGAGGCCATACTATACTATGACTTTTTTTGGCCTATTTTGAAGCCTTACTATACTATGACCATTTTTATGACATTTTGAGGCCATACTATACTATGACTTTTTTTGGCCTATTTTGAAGCCTTACTATACTATGACCATTTTTATGACATTTTGAGGCCATACTATACTATGACTTTTTTTGGCCTATTTTGAAGCCTTACTATACTATGACCATTATTATGACATTTTGAAGCCATACTAAAGTATAACTTTTTTTGGCCTATTTTGAAGCCTTACTATACTGTGACCATTTTTATGACATTTTGAGGCCATACTAAAGTATGACTTTTTTTGGCCTATTTTGAAGCCTTACTATACTATGACCATTTTTATGACATTTTGAGGCCTTACTATACTATGACTTTTTTTGGCCTATTTTGAAGCCTTACTATACTATGACCATTTTTATGACTTTTTGAGGCCATACTATACTATGACTTTTTTTGACCATTTTGAAGCCTTACTATACTATGACCATACTATACTATGACATTTTGAGGCCATACTATACTATGACTTTTTTTGGCCTATTTTGAAGCCTTACTATACTATGACCATTTTTATGACATTTTGAGGCCATACTATACTATGACTTTTTATGGCCTATTTTGAAGCCTTACTATACTATGACCAATTTTATGACTTTTTGAGGCCATACTATACTATGACTTTTTTTGACCATTTTGAAGCCTTACTATACTATGACTTTTTTTGGCCTATTTTGAAGCCTTACTATACTATGACCATACTATACTATGACTTTTTGAGGACATACTATACTATGACTTTTTTTGGCCTATTTTGAAGCCTTACTATACTATGACCATTTTTATGACTTTTTGAGGCCATACTATACTATGACTTTTTTTTGACCATTTTGAAGCCTTACTATACTATGACCATACTATACTATGACTTTTTGAGGCCATACTATACTATGACTTTTTTTGGCCTATTTGAAGCCTTACTATACTATGACCATTTTTATGACATTTTGAGGCCATACTAAAGTATGACTTTTTTTGGCCTATTTTGAAGCCTTACTATACTATGACCATTTTTATGACATTTTGAGGCCATACTATACTATGACTTTTTATGGCCTATTTTGAAGCCTTACTATACTATGACCAATTTTATGACTTTTTGAGGCCATACTATACTATGACTTTTTTGACCATTTTGAAGCCTTACTATACTATGACTTTTTTTGGCCTATTTTGAAGCCTTACTATACTATGACCATACTATACTATGACTTTTTGAGGACATACTATACTATGACTTTTTTTGGCCTATTTTGAAGCCTTACTATACTATGACCATACTATACTATGACTTTTTGAGGCCATACTATACTATGACTTTTTGAGGCCATACTATACTATGACTTTTTTTGGCCTATTTTGAAGCCTTACTATACTATGACTTTTTTTGGCCTATTTTGAAGCCTTACTATACTATGACCATTTTTATGACATTTTGAGGCCATACTATACTATGACTTTTTTTGGCCTATTTTGAAGCCTTACTATACTATGACCATTTTTATGACATTTTGAGGCCATACTAAAGTATGACTTTTTTTTGGCCTATTTTGAAGCCTTACTATACTACGACCATTTTTATGACATTTTGAGGCCATACTATACTATGACTTTTTATGGCCTATTTTGAAGCCTTACTATACTATGACCATTTTTATGACTTTTTGAGGCCATACTATACTATGACTTTTTTTGACCATTTTGAAGCCTTACTATACTATGACTTTTTTTGGCCTATTTTGAAGCCTTACTATACTATGACCATACTATACTATGACTTTTTGAGGACATACTATACTATGACTTTTTTTGACCATTTTGAAGCCTTACTATTCTATGACCATACTATACTATGACTTTTTGAGGCCATACTATACTATGACTTTTTTTGGCCTATTTTGAGGCCTTACTATACTATGACCATTTTTATGACATTTTGAGGCCATACTAATATATGACTTTTTTTGGCCTATTTTGAAGCCTTACTATACTATGACCATTTTTATGACTTTTTGAGGCCATACTATACTATGACTTTTTATGGCCTATTTTGAAGCCTTACTATACTATGACCATTTTTATGACTTTTTGAGGCCATACTATACTATGACTTTTTTTTTACCATTTTGAAGCCTTACTATACTATGACTTTTTTTGGCCTATTTTGAAGCCTTACTATACTATGACCATTTTTATGACTTTTTGAGGCCATACTATACTATGACTTTTTTTGACCATTTTGAAGCCTTACTATACTATGATCATACTATACTATGACTTTTTGAGGCCATACTATACTATGACTTTTTTTGGCCTATTTTGAGGCCATACTATACTATGACTTTTTTTGGCCTATTTTGAAGCCTTACTATACTATGACCATTTTTATGACATTTTGAGGCCATACTATACTATGACTTTTTTTGGCCTATTTTGAAGCCTTACTATACTATGACCATTTTTATGACATTTTGAGGCCATACTATACTATGACTTTTTTTGGCCTATTTTGAAGCCTTACTATACTATGACCATACTATACTATGACTTTATGAGGACATACTATAGTATGACTTTTTTTGGCCTATCTTGTAGCCTTACTATATTTGACCATTTTTATGACTTTTTGAGGCCATACTATACTATGACTTTTTTTGACCATTTTGAAGCCTTACTATACTATGACCATACTATACTATGACTTTTTGAGGCCATACTATACTATGACTTTTTTTGGCCTATTTTGAATCCTTACTATACTATGACTTTTTTTGGCCTATTTTGAAGCCTTACTATACTATGACCATTTTTATGACATTTTGAGGCCATACTATACTATGACTTTTTTGGGCCTATTTTGAAGCCTTACTATACTATGACCATTTTTATGACATTTTGAGGCCATACTATACTATGACTTTTTTTGGCCTATTTTGAAGCCTTACTATACTATGACCATACTATACTATGACTTTTTGAGGACATACTATACTATGACTTTTTTTGGCCTATTTTGAAGCCTTACTATACTATGACTTTTTTGGCCTATTTTGAAGCCTTACTATACTATGACAATACTATACTATGACATTTTGAGGCCATACTATACTATGACTTTTTTTGGCCTATTTTGAAGCCTTACTATACTATGACCATTTTTATGACATTTTGAGGCCATACTATACTATGACTTTTTTTGGCCTATTTTGAAGCCTTACTATACTATGACCATTTTTATGACTTTTTGAGGCCATACTATACTATGACTTTTTTTGGCCTATTTTGAAGCCTTACTATACTATGACCATTTTTATGACATTTTGAGGCCATACTATACTATGACTTTTTTTGGCCTATTTTGAAGCCTTACTATACTATGACCATTTTTATGACTTTTTGAGGCCATACTATACTATGACCTTTTTGACCATTTTGAAGCCCTACTATACTATGACTTTTTTTGAACTATTTTGAAGCCTTACTATACTATGACCATACTATACTATGACTTTTTGAGGCCATACTATACTATGACTTTTTCTGGCCTATTTTGAAGCCTTACTATACTATGACCATTTTTATGACATTTTGAGGCCATACTATACTATGACTTTTTTGGCCTATTTTGAAGCCTTACTATACTATGACCATTTTTATGACACTTTGAGGCCATACGATACTATGACTTTTTTTTGGCCTATTTTGAAGCCTTACTATACTATGACCATTTTTATGACTTTTTGAGGCCATACTATACTATAACTTTTTTTGGCCTATTTTGAAGCCTTACTATACTATGACCATTTTTATGACATTTTGAGGCCATACTATACTATGACTTTTTTTGGCCTATTTTGAAGCCTTACTATACTATGACCATTTTTATGACATTTTGAGGCCATACTATACTATGACTTTTTTTGGCCTATTTTGAAGCCTTACTATACTATGACCATTTTTATGACATTTTGAGGCCATACTAAAGTATGACTTTTTTTGGCCTATTTTGAAGCCTTACTATACTATGACCATTTTTATGACTTTTTGAGGCCATACTATACTATGACTTTTTTTGACCATTTTGAAGCCTTACTATACTATGACCATACTATACTATGACTTTTTGAGGCCATACTATACTATGACTTTTTTTGGCCTATTTTGAAGCCTTACTATACTATGACCATACTATACTATGACTTTTTGAGGCCATACTATACTATGACTTTTTTTGGCCTATTTTGAAGCCTTACTATACTATGACCATACTATACTATGACTTTTTGAGGCCATACTATACTATGACTTTTTTTGGCCTATTTTGAAGCCTTACTATACTATGACTTTTTTTGGCCTATTTTGAAGCCTTACTATACTATGACCATTTTTATGACATTTTGAGGCCATACTATACTATGACTTTTTTTGGCCTATTTTGAAGCCTTACTATACTATGACTTTTTTTGGCCTATTTTGAAGCCTTACTATACTATGACCATTTTTATGACATTTTGAGGCCATACTATACTATGACTTTTTTTGGCCTATTTTGAAGCCTTACTATACTATGACCATTTTTATGACATTTTGAGGCCATACTAAAGTATGACTTTTTTTTGGCCTATTTTGAAGCCTTCACTATACTACGACCATTTTTATGACATTTTGAGGCCATACTATACTATGACTTTTTATGGCCTATTTTGAAGCCTTACTATACTATGACCATTTTTATGACTTTTTGAGGCCATACTATACTATGACTTTTTTTGACCATTTTGAAGCCTTACTATACTATGACTTTTTTTGGCCTATTTTGAAGCCTTACTATACTATGACCATACTATACTATGACTTTTTGAGGACATACTATACTATGACTTTTTTTGACCATTTTGAAGCCTTACTATTCTATGACCATACTATACTATGACTTTTTGAGGCCATACTATACTATGACTTTTTTTGGCCTATTTTGAGGCCTTACTATACTATGACCATTTTATGACATTTTGAGGCCATACTAATATATGACTTTTTTTGGCCTATTTTGAAGCCTTACTATACTATGACCATTTTTTATGACTTTTTGAGGCCATACTATACTATGACTTTTTATGGCCTATTTTGAAGCCTTACTATACTATGACCATTTTATGACTTTTTGAGGCCATACTATACTATGACTTTTTTTTTACCATTTTGAAGCCTTACTATACTATGACTTTTTTTGGCCTATTTTGAAGCCTTACTATACTATGACCATACTATACTATGACTTTTTGAGGACATACTATAGTATGACTTTTTTTGGCCTATCTTGTAGCCTTACTATACTATGACCATTTTTATGACTTTTTGAGGCCATACTATACTATGACTTTTTTGACCATTTTGAAGCCTTACTATACTATGACCATACTATACTATGACTTTTTGAGGCCATACTATACTATGACTTTTTTTGGCCTATTTTGAGGCCATACTATACTATGACTTTTTTTGGCCTATTTTGAAGCCTTACTATACTATGACCATTTTTATGACATTTTGAGGCCATACTATACTATGACTTTTTTTGGCCTATTTTGAAGCCTTACTATACTATGACCATTTTTATGACATTTTGAGGCCATACTATACTATGACTTTTTTTGGCCTATTTTGAAGCCTTACTATACTATGACCATACTATACTATGACTTTATGAGGACATACTATAGTATGACTTTTTTTGGCCTATCTTGTAGCCTTACTATATTATGACCATTTTTATGACTTTTTGAGGCCATACTATACTATGACTTTTTTTGACCATTTTGAAGCCTTACTATACTATGACCATACTATACTATGACTTTTTGAGGCCATACTATACTATGACTTTTTTTGGCCTATTTTGAATCCTTACTATACTATGACTTTTTTTGGCCTATTTTGAAGCCTTACTATACTATGACCATTTTTATGACATTTTGAGGCCATACTATACTATGACTTTTTTGGGCCTATTTTGAAGCCTTACTATACTATGACCATTTTTATGACATTTTGAGGCCATACTATACTATGACTTTTTTTGGCCTATTTTGAAGCCTTACTATACTATGACCATACTATACTATGACTTTTTGAGGCCATACTATACTATGACTTTTTTTGGCCTATTTTGAAGCCTTACTATACTATGACTTTTTTGGCCTATTTTGAAGCCTTACTATACTATGACAATACTATACTATGACATTTTGAGGCCATACTATACTATGACTTTTTTTGGCCTATTTTGAAGCCTTACTATACTATGACCATTTTTATGACATTTTGAGGCCATACTATACTATGACTTTTTTTGGCCTATTTTGAAGCCTTACTATACTATGACCATTTTTATGACTTTTTGAGGCCATACTATACTATGACTTTTTTTGGCCTATTTTGAAGCCTTACTATACTATGACCATTTTTATGACATTTTGAGGCCATACTATACTATGACTTTTTTTGGCCTATTTTGAAGCCTTACTATACTATGACCATTTTTATGACATTTTGAGGCCATACTATACTATGACTTTTTTTGGCCTATTTTGAAGCCTTACTATACTATGACCATTTTTATGACATTTTGAGGCCATACTATACTATGACTTTTTTTGGCCTATTTTGAAGCCTTACTATACTATGACCATTTTTATGACATTTTGAGGCCATACTATACTATGACTTTTTTTGGCCTATTTTGAAGCCTTACTATACTATGACCATTTTTATGACTTTTTGAGGCCATACTATACTATGACTTTTTTTGGCCTATTTTGAAGCCTTACTATACTATGACCATACTATACTATGACTTTATGAGGACATACTATAGTATGACTTTTTTTGGCCTATTTTGTAGCCATACTATACTATGACTTTTTTTGACCATTTTGAAGCCTTACTATACTATGACTTTTTTTGGCCTATTTTGAAGCCTTACTATACTATGACCATACTATACTATGACTTTTTGAGGACATACTATACTATGACTTTTTTTGGCCTATTTTGAAGCCTTACTATTCTATGACCATACTATACTATGACTTTTTGAGGCCATACTATACTATGACTTTTTTTGGCCTATTTTGAGGCCTTACTATACTATGACCATTTTTATGACATTTTGAGGCCATACTAAAGTATGACTTTTTTTGGCCTATTTTGAAGCCTTACTATACTATGACCATTTTTATGACTTTTTGAGGCCATACTATACTATGACTTTTTATGGCCTATTTTGAAGCCTTACTATACTATGACCATTTTTATGACTTTTTGAGGCCATACTATACTATGACTTTTTTTTACCATTTTGAAGCCTTACTATACTATGACTTTTTTTGGCCTATTTTGAAGCCTTACTATACTATGACCATACTATACTATGACTTTTTGAGGACATACTATAGTATGACTTTTTTTGGCCTATCTTGTAGCCTTACTATACTATGACCATTTTTATGACTTTTTGAGGCCATACTATACTATGACTTTTTTGACCATTTTGAAGCCTTACTATACTATGACCATACTATACTATGACTTTTTGAGGCCATACTATACTATGACTTTTTTTGGCCTATTTTGAGGCCATACTATACTATGACTTTTTTTGGCCTATTTTGAAGCCTTACTATACTATGACCATACTATACTATGACTTTTTGAGGCCATACTATACTATGACTTTTTCTGGCCTATTTTGAAGCCTTACTATACTATGACCATTTTTATGACATTTTGAGGCCATACTATACTATGACTTTTTTTGGCCTATTTTGAAGCCTTACTATACTATGACCATTTTTATGACACTTTGAGGCCATACGATACTATGACTTTTTTTGGCCTATTTTGAAGCCTTACTATACTATGACCATTTTTATGACTTTTTGAGGCCATACTATACTATAACTTTTTTTGGCCTATTTTGAAGCCTTACTATACTATGACCATTTTTATGACATTTTGAGGCCATACTATACTATGACTTTTTTTTGGCCTATTTTGAAGCCTTACTATACTATGACCATTTTTATGACATTTTGAGGCCATACTATACTATGACTTTTTTTGGCCTATTTTGAAGCCTTACTATACTATGACCATTTTTATGACATTTTGAGGCCATACTAAAGTATGACTTTTTTTGGCCTATTTTGAAGCCTTACTATACTATGACCATTTTTATGACTTTTTGAGGCCATACTATACTATGACTTTTTTTGACCATTTTGAAGCCTTACTATACTATGACCATACTATACTATGACTTTTTGAGGCCATACTATACTATGACTTTTTTTGGCCTATTTTGAAGCCTTACTATACTATGACCATACTATACTATGACTTTTTGAGGCCATACTATACTATGACTTTTTTTGGCCTATTTTGAAGCCTTACTATACTATGACCATACTATACTATGACTTTTTGAGGCCATACTATACTATGACTTTTTTTGGCCTATTTTGAAGCCTTACTATACTATGACTTTTTTTGGCCTATTTTGAAGCCTTACTATACTATGACCATTTTTATGACATTTTGAGACCATACTATACTATGACTTTTTTTGGCCTATTTTGAAGCCTTACTATACTATGACCATTTTTATGACATTTTGAGGCCATACTATACTATGACTTTTTTTGGCCTATTTTGAAGCCTTACTATACTATGACCATTTTTATGACTTTTTGAGGCCATACTATAGTATGACTTTTTTGACCATTTTGAAGCCTTACTATACTATGACTTTTTTTGGCCTATTTTGAAGCCTTACTATACTATGACCATACTATACTATGACTTTTTGAGGCCATACTATACTATGACTTTTTTTGGCCTATTTTGAAGCCTTACTATACTATGACTTTTTTTGGCCTATTTTGAAGCCTTACTATACTATGACCATTTTTATGACTTTTTGACGCCATACTATACTATAACTTTTTTTGGCCTATTTTGAAGCCTTACTATACTATGACCATTTTTATGACATTTTGAGGCCATACTATACTATGACTTTTTTTGGCCTATTTTGAAGCCTTACTATACTATGACCATTTTTATGACATTTTGAGGCCATACTATACTATGACTTTTTTTGGCCTATTTTGAAGCCTTACTATACTATGACCATTTTTATGACATTTTGAGGCCATACTATACTATGACTTTTTTTGGCCTATTTTGAAGCCTTACTATACTATGACCATTTTTATGACTTTTTGAGGCCATACTATACTATGACTTTTTTTGGCCTATTTTGAAGCCTTACTATACTATGACCATACTATACTATGACTTTTTGAGGACATACTATAGTATGACTTTTTTTGGCCTATCTTGTAGCCTTACTATACTATGACCATTTTTATGACATTTTGAGGCCATACTATACTATGACTTTTTTGACCATTTTGAAGCCTTACTATACTATGACCATACTATACTATGACTTTTTGAGGCCATACTATACTATGACTTTTTTTGGCCTATTTTGAGGCCATACTATACTATGACTTTTTTTGGCCTATTTTGAAGCCTTACTATACTATGACCATTTTTATGACATTTTGAGGCCATACTATACTATGACTTTTTTTGGCCTATTTTGAAGCCTTACTATACTATGACCATACTATACTATGACTTTATGAGGACATACTATAGTATGACTTTTTTTGGCCTATCTTGTAGCCTTACTATATTATGACCATTTTTATGACTTTTTGAGGCCATACTATACTATGACTTTTTTTGGCCTATTTTGAATCCTTACTATACTATGACTTTTTTTGGCCTATTTTGAAGCCTTACTATACTATGACCATTTTTATGACATTTTGAGGCCATACTATACTATGACTTTTTTTGGCCATTTTGAAGCCTTACTATACTATGACCATTTTTATGACATTTTGAGGCCATACTATACTATGACTTTTTTTGGCCTATTTTGAAGCCTTACTATACTATGACCATACTATACTATGACTTTTTGAGGCCATACTATACTATGACTTTTTTTGGCCTATTTTGAAGCCTTACTATACTATGACTTTTTTGGCCTATTTTGAAGCCTTACTATACTATGACAATACTATACTATGACATTTTGAGGCCATACTATACTATGACTTTTTTTGGCCTATTTTGAAGCCTTACTATACTATGACCATTTTTATGACATTTTGAGGCCATACTATACTATGACTTTTTTTGGCCTATTTTGAAGCCTTACTATACTATGACCATTTTTATGACATTTTGAGGCCATACTATACTATGACTTTTTTTGGCCTATTTTGAAGCCTTACTATACTATGACCATTTTTATGACATTTTGAGGCCATACTATACTATGACTTTTTTTGGCCTATTTTGAAGCCTTACTATACTATGACCATACTATACTATGACTTTATGAGGACATACTATAGTATGACTTTTTTTGGCCTATTTTGTAGCCATACTATACTATGACTTTTTTTGACCATTTTGAAGCCTTACTATACTATGACTTTTTTTGGCCTATTTTGAAGCCTTACTATACTATGACCATACTATACTATGACTTTTTGAGGACATACTATACTATGACTTTTTTTGGCCTATTTTGAAGCCTTACTATACTATGACCATTTTTATGACATTTTGAAGCCATACTAAAGTATGACTTTTTTTGGCCTATTTTGAAGCCTTACTATACTATGACCATTTTTATGACATTTTGAGGCCATACTATACTATGACTTTTTTTGGCCTATTTTGAAGCCTTACTATACTATGACCATTTTTATGACTTTTTGAGGCCATACTATACTATGACTTTTTTTGACCATTTTGAAGCCTTACTATACTACGACCATACTATACTATGACTTTTTGAGGACATACTATACTATGACTTTTTTTGGCCTATTTTGAAGCCTTACTATACTATGACCATTTTTATGACATTTTGAGGCCATACTATACTATGACTTTTTTTGGCCTATTTTGAAGCCTTACTATACTATGACCATTTTTATGACATTTTGAGGCCATACTATACTATGACTTTTTTTGGCCTATTTTGAAGCCTTACTATACTATGACCATTTTTATGACATTTTGAGGCCATACTATACTATGACTTTTTTTGGCCTATTTTGAAGCCTTACTATACTATGACCATTATTATGACATTTTGAAGCCATACTAAAGTATAACTTTTTTTGGCCTATTTTGAAGCCTTACTATACTGTGACCATTTTTATGACATTTTGAGGCCATACTAAAGTATGACTTTTTTTGGCCTATTTTGAAGCCTTACTATACTATGACCATTTTTATGACATTTTGAGGCCTTACTATACTATGACTTTTTTTGGCCTATTTTGAAGCCTTACTATACTATGACCATTTTTATGACTTTTTGAGGCCATACTATACTATGACTTTTTTTGACCATTTTGAAGCCTTACTATACTATGACCATACTATACTATGACATTTTGAGGCCATACTATACTATGACTTTTTTTGGCCTATTTTGAAGCCTTACTATACTATGACCATTTTTATGACATTTTGAGGCCATACTATACTATGACTTTTTATGGCCTATTTTGAAGCCTTACTATACTATGACCAATTTTATGACTTTTTGAGGCCATACTATACTATGACTTTTTTTGACCATTTTGAAGCCTTACTATACTATGACTTTTTTTGGCCTATTTTGAAGCCTTACTATACTATGACCATACTATACTATGACTTTTTGAGGACATACTATACTATGACTTTTTTTGGCCTATTTTGAAGCCTTACTATACTATGACCATTTTTATGACTTTTTGAGGCCATACTATACTATGACTTTTTTTTGACCATTTTGAAGCCTTACTATACTATGACCATACTATACTATGACTTTTTGAGGCCATACTATACTATGACTTTTTTTGGCCTATTTTGAAGCCTTACTATACTATGACCATTTTTATGACATTTTGAGGCCATACTAAAGTATGACTTTTTTTGGCCTATTTTGAAGCCTTACTATACTATGACCATTTTTATGACATTTTGAGGCCATACTATACTATGACTTTTTATGGCCTATTTTGAAGCCTTACTATACTATGACCAATTTTATGACTTTTTGAGGCCATACTATACTATGACTTTTTTTGACCATTTTGAAGCCTTACTATACTATGACTTTTTTTGGCCTATTTTGAAGCCTTACTATACTATGACCATACTATACTATGACTTTTTGAGGACATACTATACTATGACTTTTTTTGGCCTATTTTGAAGCCTTACTATACTATGACCATTTTTATGACATTTTGAAGCCATACTAAAGTATGACTTTTTTTGGCCTATTTTGAAGCCTTACTATACTATGACCATTTTTATGACATTTTGAAGCCATACTAAAGTATGACTTTTTTTGGCCTATTTTGAAGCCTTACTATACTATGACCATTTTTATGACATTTTGAGGCCATACTATACTATGACTTTTTTTGGCCTATTTTGAAGCCTTACTATACTATGACCATTTTTATGACTTTTTGAGGCCATATTATACTATGACTTTTTTTGACCATTTTGAAGCCTTACTATACTACGACCATACTATACTATGACTTTTTGAGGACATACTATAGTATGACTTTTTTTGGCCTATCTTGTAGCCTTGCTATACTATGACCATTTTTATGACTTTTTGAGGCCATACTATACTATGACTTTTTTTGACCATTTTGAAGCCTTACTATACTATGACCATACTATACTATGACTTTTTGAGGCCATACTATACTATGACTTTTTTTGGCCTATTTTGAAGCCTTACTATACTATGACTTTTTTTGGCCTATTTTGAAGCCTTACTATACTATGACCATACTATACTATGACTTTTTGAGGCCATACTATACTATGACTTTTTGAGGCCATACTATACTATGACTTTTTTTGGCCTATTTTGAAGCCTTACTATACTATGACTTTTTTTGGCCTATTTTGAAGCCTTACTATACTATGACCATTTTTATGACATTTTGAGGCTATACTATACTATGACTTTTTTTGGCCTATTTTGAAGCCTTACTATACTATGACCATTTTTATGACATTTTGAGGCCATACTATACTATGACTTTTTTTGGCCTATTTTGAAGCCTTACTATACTATGACCATTTTTATGACATTTTGAGGCCATACTATACTATGACTTTTTTTGGCCTATTTTGAAGCCTTACTATACTATGACCATTTTTATGACTTTTTGAGGCCTATTTTGAAGCCTTACTATACTATGACCATTTTTATGACATTTTGAGGCCATACTATACTATGACTTTTTTTGGCCTATTTTGAAGCCTTACTATACTATGACCATTTTTATGACTTTTTGAGGCCATACTATACTATGACTTTTTTGACCATTTTGAAGCCTTACTATACTATGACTTTTTTTGAACTATTTTGAAGCCTTACTATACTATGACTTTTTGAGGCCATACTATACTATGACTTTTTTTGGCCTATTTTGAAGCCTTACTATACTATGACCATTTTTATGACTTTTTGACGCCATACTATACTATAACTTTTTTTGGCCTATTTTGAAGCCTTACTATACTATGACCATTTTTATGACATTTTGAGGCCATACTATACTATGACTTTTTTTGGCCTATTTTGAAGCCTTACTATACTATGACCATTTTTATGACATTTTGAGGCCATACTATACTATGACTTTTTTTGGCCTATTTTGAAGCCTTACTATACTATGACCATTTTTATGACTTTTTGAGGCCATACTATACTATGACTTTTTTTGGCCTATTTTGAAGCCTTACTATACTATGACCATTTTTATGACATTTTGAGGCCATACTATACTATGACTTTTTTTGGCCTATTTTGAAGCCTTACTATACTATGACCATTTTTATGACATTTTGAGGCCATACTATACTATGACTTTTTTTGGCCTATTTTGAAGCCTTACTATACTATGACCATTTTTATGACATTTTGAGGCCATACTATACTATGACTTTTTTTGGCCTATTTTGAAGCCTTACTATACTATGACCATTATTATGACATTTTGAAGCCATACTAAAGTATAACTTTTTTTGGCCTATTTTGAAGCCTTACTATACTGTGACCATTTTTATGACATTTTGAGGCCATACTAAAGTATGACTTTTTTTGGCCTATTTTGAAGCCTTACTATACTATGACCATTTTTATGACATTTTGAGGCCTTACTATACTATGACTTTTTTTGGCCTATTTTGAAGCCTTACTATACTATGACCATTTTTATGACTTTTTGAGGCCATACTATACTATGACTTTTTTTTGACCATTTTGAAGCCTTACTATACTATGACCATACTATACTATGACTTTTTGAGGCCATACTATACTATGACTTTTTTTGGCCTATTTTGAAGCCTTACTATACTATGACCATACTATACTATGACTTTTTGAGGCCATACTATACTATGACTTTTTTTGGCCTATTTTGAGGCCATACTATACTATGACTTTTTTGACCATTTTGAAGCCTTACTATACTATGACCATACTATACTATGACTTTTTGAGGCCATACTATACTATGACTTTTTTTGGCCTATTTTGAGGCCATACTATACTATGACTTTTTTTGGCCTATTTTGAAGCCTTACTATACTATGACCATTTTTATGACATTTTGAGGCCATACTATACTATGACTTTTTTTGGCCTATTTTGAAGCCTTACTATACTATGACCATTTTTATGACTTTTTGAGGCCATACTATACTATGACCTTTTTGACCATTTTGAAGCCCTACTATACTATGACTTTTTTTGAACTATTTTGAAGCCTTACTATACTATGACCATACTATACTATGACTTTTTGAGGCCATACTATACTATGACTTTTTCTGGCCTATTTTGAAGCCTTACTATACTATGACCATTTTTATGACATTTTGAGGCCATACTATACTATGACTTTTTTTGGCCTATTTTGAAGCCTTACTATACTATGACCATTTTTATGACACTTTGAGGCCATACGATACTATGACTTTTTTTGGCCTATTTTGAAGCCTTACTATACTATGACCATTTTTATGACTTTTTGAGGCCATACTATACTATAACTTTTTTTGGCCTATTTTGAAGCCTTACTATACTATGACCATTTTTATGACATTTTGAGGCCATACTATACTATGACTTTTTTTGGCCTATTTTGAAGCCTTACTATACTATGACCATTTTTATGACATTTTGAGGCCATACTATACTATGACTTTTTTTGGCCTATTTTGAAGCCTTACTATACTATGACCATTTTTATGACATTTTGAGGCCATACTAAAGTATGACTTTTTTTGGCCTATTTTGAAGCCTTACTATACTATGACCATTTTTATGACTTTTTGAGGCCATACTATACTATGATTTTTTTTGACCATTTTGAAGCCTTACTATACTATGACCATACTATACTATGACTTTTTGAGGCCATACTATACTATGACTTTTTTTGGCCTATTTTGAAGCCTTACTATACTATGACCATACTATACTATGACTTTTTGAGGCCATACTATACTATGACTTTTTTTGGCCTATTTTGAAGCCTTACTATACTATGACCATACTATACTATGACTTTTTGAGGCCATACTATACTATGACTTTTTTTGGCCTATTTTGAAGCCTTACTATACTATGACTTTTTTTGGCCTATTTTGAAGCCTTACTATACTATGACCATTTTTATGACATTTTGAGGCCATACTATACTATGACTTTTTTTGGCCTATTTTGAAGCCTTACTATACTATGACTTTTTTTGGCCTATTTTGAAGCCTTACTATACTATGACCATTTTTATGACATTTTGAGGCCATACTATACTATGACTTTTTTTGGCCTATTTTGAAGCCTTACTATACTATGACCATTTTTATGACATTTTGAGGCCATACTAAAGTATGACTTTTTTTTGGCCTATTTTGAAGCCTTACTATACTACGACCATTTTTATGACATTTTGAGGCCATACTATACTATGACTTTTTATGGCCTATTTTGAAGCCTTACTATACTATGACCATTTTTATGACTTTTTGAGGCCATACTATACTATGACTTTTTTTGACCATTTTGAAGCCTTACTATACTATGACTTTTTTTGGCCTATTTTGAAGCCTTACTATACTATGACCATACTATACTATGACTTTTTGAGGACATACTATACTATGACTTTTTTTGACCATTTTGAAGCCTTACTATTCTATGACCATACTATACTATGACTTTTTGAGGCCATACTATACTATAACTTTTTTTGGCCTATTTTGAAGCCTTACTATACTATGACCATTTTTATGACATTTTGAGGCCATACTATGACTTTTTTTGGCCTATTTTTAAGCCTTACTATACTATGACCATTTTTATGACATTTTGAGGCCATACTATACTATGACTTTTTTTGGCCTATTTTGAAGCCTTACTATACTATGACCATTTTTATGACATTTTGAGGCCATACTATACTATGACTTTTTTTGGCCTATTTTGAAGCCTTACTATACTATGACCATTTTTATGACATTTTGAGGCCATACTATACTATGACTTTTTTTGACCATTTTGAAGCCTTACTATACTATGACCATACTATACTATGACTTTTTGAGGCCTTACTATACTATGACTTTTTTTGGCCTATTTTGAAGCCTTACTATACTATGACCATACTATACTATGACTTTTTGAGGACATACTATACTATGACTTTTTTTGGCCTATTTTGAAGCCTTACTATACTATGACCATTTTTATGACATTTTGAAGCCATACTAAAGTATGACTTTTTTTGGCCTATTTTGAAGCCTTACTATACTATGACCATTTTTATGACATTTTGAGGCCATACTAAAGTATGACTTTTTTTGGCCTATTTTGAAGCCTTACTATACTATGACCATTTTTATGACATTTTGAGGCCATACTATACTATGACTTTTTTTGGCCTATTTTGAAGCCTTACTATACTATGACCATTTTTATGACTTTTTGAGGCCATACTATACTATGACTTTTTTTGGCCTATTTTGAAGCCTTACTATACTATGACCATACTATACTATGACTTTATGAGGACATACTATAGTATGACTTTTTTTGGCCTATTTTGTAGCCTTACTATACTATGACCATTTTTATGACATTTTGAGGCCATACTATACTATGACTTTTTTTGGCCTATTTTGAAGCCTTACTATACTATGACCATTTTTATGACATTTTGAGGCCATACTAAAGTATGACTTTTTTTGGCCTATTTTGAAGCCTTACTATACTATGACCATTTTTATGACATTTTGAGGCCATACTATACTATGACTTTTTATGGCCTATTTTGAAGCCTTACTATACTATGACCATTTTTATGACTTTTTGAGGCCATACTATACTATGACTTTTTTTGACCATTTTGAAGCCTTACTATACTATGACTTTTTTTGGCCTATTTTGAAGCCTTACTATACTATGACCATACTATACTATGACTTTTTGAGGACATACTATACTATGACTTTTTTTTGACCATTTTGAAGCCTTACTATACTATGACTTTTTTTGGCCTATTTTGAAGCCTTACTATTCTATGACCATACTATACTATGACTTTTTGAGGCCATACTATACTATGACTTTTTTTGGCCTATTTTGAGGCCTTACTATACTATGACCATTTTTATGACATTTTGAGGCCATACTAAAGTATGACTTTTTTTGGCCTATTTTGAAGCCTTACTATACTATGACCATTTTTATGACTTTTTGAGGCCATACTATACTATGACTTTTTATGGCCTATTTTGAAGCCTTACTATACTATGACCATTTTTATGACTTTTTGAGGCCATACTATACTTTGACTTTTTTTTTACCATTTTGAAGCCTTACTATACTATGACTTTTTTTGGCCTATTTTGAAGCCTTACTATACTATGACCATTTTTATGACTTTTTGACGCCATACTATACTATAACTTTTTTTGGCCTATTTTGAAGCCTTACTATACTATGACCATTTTTATGACATTTTGAGGCCATACTATACTATGACTTTTTTTGGCCTATTTTGAAGCCTTACTATACTATGACCATTTTTATGACATTTTGAGGCCATACTATACTATGACTTTTTTTGGCCTATTTTGAAGCCTTACTATACTATGACCATTTTTATGACATTTTGAGGCCATACTATACTATGACTTTTTTTGGCCTATTTTGAAGCCTTACTATACTATGACCATTTTTATGACTTTTTGAGGCCATACTATACTATGACTTTTTTTGGCCTATTTTGAAGCCTTACTATACTATGACCATACTATACTATGACTTTTTGAGGACATACTATAGTATGACTTTTTTTGGCCTATCTTGTAGCCTTACTATACTATGACCATTTTTATGACATTTTGAGGCCATACTATACTATGACTTTTTTGACCATTTTGAAGCCTTACTATACTATGACCATACTATACTATGACTTTTTGAGGCCATACTATACTATGACTTTTTTTGGCCTATTTTGAGGCCATACTATACTATGACTTTTTTTGGCCTATTTTGAAGCCTTACTATACTATGACCATTTTTATGACATTTTGAGGCCATACTATACTATGACTTTTTTTGGCCTATTTTGAAGCCTTACTATACTATGACCATACTATACTATGACTTTATGAGGACATACTATAGTATGACTTTTTTTGGCCTATCTTGTAGCCTTACTATATTATGACCATTTTTATGACTTTTTGAGGCCATACTATACTATGACTTTTTTTGGCCTATTTTGAATCCTTACTATACTATGACTTTTTTTGGCCTATTTTGAAGCCTTACTATACTATGACCATTTTTATGACATTTTGAGGCCATACTATACTATGACTTTTTTTGGCCATTTTGAAGCCTTACTATACTATGACCATTTTTATGACATTTTGAGGCCATACTATACTATGACTTTTTTTGGCCTATTTTGAAGCCTTACTATACTATGACCATACTATACTATGACTTTTTGAGGCCATACTATACTATGACTTTTTTTGGCCTATTTTGAAGCCTTACTATACTATGACTTTTTTGGCCTATTTTGAAGCCTTACTATACTATGACAATACTATACTATGACATTTTGAGGCCATACTATACTATGACTTTTTTTGGCCTATTTTGAAGCCTTACTATACTATGACCATTTTTATGACATTTTGAGGCCATACTATACTATGACTTTTTTTGGCCTATTTTGAAGCCTTACTATACTATGACCATTTTTATGACATTTTGAGGCCATACTATACTATGACTTTTTTTGGCCTATTTTGAAGCCTTACTATACTATGACCATTTTTATGACATTTTGAGGCCATACTATACTATGACTTTTTTTGGCCTATTTTGAAGCCTTACTATACTATGACCATACTATACTATGACTTTATGAGGACATACTATAGTATGACTTTTTTTGGCCTATTTTGTAGCCATACTATACTATGACTTTTTTTGACCATTTTGAAGCCTTACTATACTATGACTTTTTTTGGCCTATTTTGAAGCCTTACTATACTATGACCATACTATACTATGACTTTTTGAGGACATACTATACTATGACTTTTTTTGGCCTATTTTGAAGCCTTACTATTCTATGACCATACTATACTATGACTTTTTGAGGCCATACTATACTATGACTTTTTTTGGCCTATTTTGAGGCCTTACTATACTATGACCATTTTTATGACATTTTGAGGCCATACTAAAGTATGACTTTTTTTGGCCTATTTTGAAGCCTTACTATACTATGACCATTTTTATGACTTTTTGAGGCCATACTATACTATGACTTTTTATGGCCTATTTTGAAGCCTTACTATACTATGACCATTTTTATGACTTTTTGAGGCCATACTATACTATGACTTTTTTTTACCATTTTGAAGCCTTACTATACTATGACTTTTTTTGGCCTATTTTGAAGCCTTACTATACTATGACCATACTATACTATGACTTTTTGAGGACATACTATAGTATGACTTTTTTTGGCCTATCTTGTAGCCTTACTATACTATGACCATTTTTATGACTTTTTGAGGCCATACTATACTATGACTTTTTTTGACCATTTTGAAGCCTTACTATACTATGACTTTTTTTTGCCTATTTTGAAGCCTTACTATTCTATGACCATACTATACTATGACTTTTTGAGGCCATACTATACTATGACTTTTTTTGGCCTATTTTGAGGCCTTACTATACTATGACCATTTTTATGACATTTTGAGGCCATACTATACTATGACTTTTTTTGGCCTATTTTGAAGCCTTACTATACTATGACCATTTTTATGACATTTTGAGGCCATACTATACTATGACTTTTTTTGGCCTATTTTGAAGCCTTACTATACTATGACCATTTTTATGACATTTTGAGGCCATACTATACTATGACTTTTTATGGCCTATTTTGAAGCCTTACTATACTATGACCATTTTTATGACTTTTTGAGGCCATACTATACTATGACCTTTTTGACCATTTTGAAGCCTTACTATACTATGACTTTTTTTGAACTATTTTGAAGCCTTACTATACTATGACCATACTATACTATGACTTTTTGAGGCCATACTATACTATGACTTTTTCTGGCCTATTTTGAAGCCTTACTATACTATGACTTTTTTTGGCCTATTTTGAAGCCTTACTATACTATGACCATTTTTATGACTTTTTGACGCCATACTATACTATGACTTTTTTTGGCCTATTTTGAAGCCTTACTATACTATGACCATTTTTATGACATTTTGAGGCCATACTATACTATGACTTTTTTTGGCCTATTTTGAAGCCTTACTATACTATGACCATTTTTATGACATTTTGAGGCCATACTATACTATGACTTTTTTTTGGCCTATTTTGAAGCCTTACTATACTATGACCATTTTTATGACTTTTTGAGGCCATACTATACTATGACCTTTTTGACCATTTTGAAGCCTTACTATACTATGACCATTTTTATGACATTTTGAGGCCATACTAAAGTATGACTTTTTTTGGCCTATTTTGAAGCCTTACTATACTATGACCATTTTTATGACATTTTGAGGCCATACTAAAGTATGACTTTTTTTGGCCTATTTTGAAGCCTTACTATACTATGACCATACTATACTATGACTTTTTGAGGCCATACTATACTATGACTTTTTTTGGCCTATTTTGAAGCCTTACTATACTATGACTTTTTTGGCCTATTTTGAAGCCTTACTATACTATGACAATACTATACTATGACATTTTGAGGCCATACTATACTATGACTTTTTTTGGCCTATTTTGAAGCCTTACTATACTATGACCATTTTTATGACATTTTGAAGCCTTACTATACTATGACTTTTTTTGGCCTATTTTGAAGCCTTACTATACTATGACCATTTTTATGACATTTTGAGGCCATACTAAAGTATGACTTTTTTTGGCCTATTTTGAAGCCTTACTATACTATGACCATTTTTATGACATTTTGAGGCCATACTATACTATGACTTTTTATGGCCTATTTTGAAGCCTTACTATACTATGACCATTTTTATGACTTTTTGAGGCCATACTATACTATGACTTTTTTTGACCATTTTGAAGCCTTACTATACTATGACCATACTATACTATGACTTTTTGAGGCCATACTATACTATGACTTTTTTTGGCCTATTTTGAATCCTTACTATACTATGACTTTTTTTGGCCTATTTTGAAGCCTTACTATACTATAACCATTTTTATGACATTTTGAGGCCATACTATACTATGACTTTTTTTGGCCTATTTTGAAGCCTTACTATACTATGACCATTTTTATGACATTTTGAGGCCATACTATACTATGACTTTTTTTGGGCTTATTTTGAAGCCTTACTATACTATGACCATACTATACTATGACTTTTTGAGGCCATACTATACTATGACTTTTTTTGGCCTATTTTGAAGCCTTACTATACTATGACCATTTTTATGACATTTTGAGGCCATACTATACTATGACTTTTTTTGGCCTATTTTGAAGCCTTACTATACTATGACCATTTTTATGACATTTTGAGGCCATACTATACTATGACTTTTTTTGGCCTATTTTGAAGCCTTACTATACTATGACCATTTTTATGACATTTTGAGGCCATACTATACTATGACTTTTTATGGCCTATTTTGAAGCCTTACTATACTATGACCAATTTTATGACTTTTTGAGGCCATACTATACTATGACTTTTTTTGACCATTTTGAAGCCTTACTATACTATGACTTTTTTTGGCCTATTTTGAAGCCTTACTATACTATGACCATACTATACTATGACTTTTTGAGGACATACTATACTATGACTTTTTTTGGCCTATTTTGAAGCCTTACTATACTATGACCATTTTTATGACATTTTGAAGCCATACTAAAGTATGACTTTTTTTGGCCTATTTTGAAGCCTTACTATACTATGACCATTTTTATGACATTTTGAGGCCATACTATACTATGACTTTTTTTGGCCTATTTTGAAGCCTTACTATACTATGACCATTTTTATGACTTTTTGAGGCCATACTATACTATGACTTTTTTTGACCATTTTGAAGCCTTACTATACTACGACCATACTATACTATGACTTTTTGAGGACATACTATACTATGACTTTTTTTGGCCTATTTTGAAGCCTTACTATACTATGACCATTTTTATGACATTTTGAGGCCATACTATACTATGACTTTTTTTGGCCTATTTTGAAGCCTTACTATACTATGACCATTTTTATGACATTTTGAGGCCATACTATACTATGACTTTTTTTGGCCTATTTTGAAGCCTTACTATACTATGACCATTTTTATGACATTTTGAGGCCATACTATACTATGACTTTTTTTGGCCTATTTTGAAGCCTTACTATACTATGACCATTATTATGACATTTTGAAGCCATACTAAAGTATAACTTTTTTTGGCCTATTTTGAAGCCTTACTATACTGTGACCATTTTTATGACATTTTGAGGCCATACTAAAGTATGACTTTTTTTGGCCTATTTTGAAGCCTTACTATACTATGACCATTTTTATGACATTTTGAGGCCTTACTATACTATGACTTTTTTTGGCCTATTTTGAAGCCTTACTATACTATGACCATTTTTATGACTTTTTGAGGCCATACTATACTATGACTTTTTTTGACCATTTTGAAGCCTTACTATACTATGACCATACTATACTATGACATTTTGAGGCCATACTATACTATGACTTTTTTTGGCCTATTTTGAAGCCTTACTATACTATGACCATTTTTATGACATTTTGAGGCCATACTATACTATGACTTTTTATGGCCTATTTTGAAGCCTTACTATACTATGACCAATTTTATGACTTTTTGAGGCCATACTATACTATGACTTTTTTTGACCATTTTGAAGCCTTACTATACTATGACTTTTTTTGGCCTATTTTGAAGCCTTACTATACTATGACCATACTATACTATGACTTTTTGAGGACATACTATACTATGACTTTTTTTGGCCTATTTTGAAGCCTTACTATACTATGACCATTTTTATGACTTTTTGAGGCCATACTATACTATGACTTTTTTTTGACCATTTTGAAGCCTTACTATACTATGACCATACTATACTATGACTTTTTGAGGCCATACTATACTATGACTTTTTTTGGCCTATTTTGAAGCCTTACTATACTATGACCATTTTTATGACATTTTGAGGCCATACTAAAGTATGACTTTTTTTGGCCTATTTTGAAGCCTTACTATACTATGACCATTTTTATGACATTTTGAGGCCATACTATACTATGACTTTTTATGGCCTATTTTGAAGCCTTACTATACTATGACCAATTTTATGACTTTTTGAGGCCATACTATACTATGACTTTTTTTGACCATTTTGAAGCCTTACTATACTATGACTTTTTTTGGCCTATTTTGAAGCCTTACTATACTATGACCATACTATACTATGACTTTTTGAGGACATACTATACTATGACTTTTTTTGGCCTATTTTGAAGCCTTACTATACTATGACCATTTTTATGACATTTTGAAGCCATACTAAAGTATGACTTTTTTTGGCCTATTTTGAAGCCTTACTATACTATGACCATTTTTATGACATTTTGAAGCCATACTAAAGTATGACTTTTTTTGGCCTATTTTGAAGCCTTACTATACTATGACCATTTTTATGACATTTTGAGGCCATACTATACTATGACTTTTTTTGGCCTATTTTGAAGCCTTACTATACTATGACCATTTTTATGACTTTTTGAGGCCATATTATACTATGACTTTTTTTGACCATTTTGAAGCCTTACTATACTACGACCATACTATACTATGACTTTTTGAGGACATACTATAGTATGACTTTTTTTGGCCTATCTTGTAGCCTTGCTATACTATGACCATTTTTATGACTTTTTGAGGCCATACTATACTATGACTTTTTTTGACCATTTTGAAGCCTTACTATACTATGACCATACTATACTATGACTTTTTGAGGCCATACTATACTATGACTTTTTTTGGCCTATTTTGAAGCCTTACTATACTATGACCATACTATACTATGACTTTTTGAGGCCATACTATACTATGACTTTTTGAGGCCATACTATACTATGACTTTTTTTGGCCTATTTTGAAGCCTTACTATACTATGACTTTTTTTGGCCTATTTTGAAGCCTTACTATACTATGACCATTTTTATGACATTTTGAGGCCATACTATACTATGACTTTTTTTGGCCTATTTTGAAGCCTTACTATACTATGACCATTTTTATGACATTTTGAGGCCATACTAAAGTATGACTTTTTTTTGGCCTATTTTGAAGCCTTACTATACTACGACCATTTTTATGACATTTTGAGGCCATACTATACTATGACTTTTTATGGCCTATTTTGAAGCCTTACTATACTATGACCATTTTTATGACTTTTTGAGGCCATACTATACTATGACTTTTTTTGACCATTTTGAAGCCTTACTATACTATGACTTTTTTTGGCCTATTTTGAAGCCTTACTATACTATGACCATACTATACTATGACTTTTTGAGGCCATACTATACTATGACTTTTTTTGACCATTTTGAAGCCTTACTATTCTATGACCATACTATACTATGACTTTTTGAGGCCATACTATACTATGACTTTTTTTGGCCTATTTTGAGGCCTTACTATACTATGACCATTTTTATGACATTTTGAGGCCATACTAAAGTATGACTTTTTTTGGCCTATTTTGAAGCCTTACTATACTATGACCATTTTTATGACTTTTTGAGGCCATACTATACTATGACTTTTTATGGCCTATTTTGAAGCCTTACTATACTATGACCATTTTTATGACTTTTTGAGGCCATACTATACTATGACTTTTTTTTTACCATTTTGAAGCCTTACTATACTATGACTTTTTTTGGCCTATTTTGAAGCCTTACTATACTATGACCATACTATACTATGACTTTTTGAGGACATACTATAGTATGACTTTTTTTGGCCTATCTTGTAGCCTTACTATACTATGACCATTTTTATGACTTTTTGAGGCCATACTATACTATGACTTTTTTGACCATTTTGAAGCCTTACTATACTATGACCATACTATACTATGACTTTTTGAGGCCATACTATACTATGACTTTTTTTGGCCTATTTTGAGGCCATACTATACTATGACTTTTTTTGGCCTATTTTGAAGCCTTACTATACTATGACCATTTTTATGACATTTTGAGGCCATACTATACTATGACTTTTTTTGGCCTATTTTGAAGCCTTACTATACTATGACCATTTTTATGACATTTTGAGGCCATACTATACTATGACTTTTTTTGGCCTATTTTGAAGCCTTACTATACTATGACCATACTATACTATGACTTTATGAGGACATACTATAGTATGACTTTTTTTGGCCTATCTTGTAGCCTTACTATATTATGACCATTTTTATGACTTTTTGAGGCCATACTATACTATGACTTTTTTTGACCATTTTGAAGCCTTACTATACTATGACCATACTATACTATGACTTTTTGAGGCCATACTATACTATGACTTTTTTTGGCCTATTTTGAATCCTTACTATACTATGACTTTTTTTGGCCTATTTTGAAGCCTTACTATACTATGACCATTTTTATGACATTTTGAGGCCATACTATACTATGACTTTTTTGGGCCTATTTTGAAGCCTTACTATACTATGACCATTTTTATGACATTTTGAGGCCATACTATACTATGACTTTTTTTGGCCTATTTTGAAGCCTTACTATACTATGACCATACTATACTATGACTTTTTGAGGCCATACTATACTATGACTTTTTTTGGCCTATTTTGAAGCCTTACTATACTATGACTTTTTTGGCCTATTTTGAAGCCTTACTATACTATGACAATACTATACTATGACATTTTGAGGCCATACTATACTATGACTTTTTTTGGCCTATTTTGAAGCCTTACTATACTATGACCATTTTTATGACATTTTGAGGCCATACTATACTATGACTTTTTTTGGCCTATTTTGAAGCCTTACTATACTATGACCATTTTTATGACTTTTTGAGGCCATACTATACTATGACTTTTTTTGGCCTATTTTGAAGCCTTACTATACTATGACCATTTTTATGACATTTTGAGGCCATACTATACTATGACTTTTTTTGGCCTATTTTGAAGCCTTACTATACTATGACCATTTTTATGACATTTTGAGGCCATACTATACTATGACTTTTTTTGGCCTATTTTGAAGCCTTACTATACTATGACCATTTTTATGACATTTTGAGGCCATACTATACTATGACTTTTTTTGGCCTATTTTGAAGCCTTACTATACTATGACCATTTTTATGACATTTTGAGGCCATACTATACTATGACTTTTTTTGGCCTATTTTGAAGCCTTACTATACTATGACCATTTTTATGACTTTTTGAGGCCATACTATACTATGACTTTTTTTGGCCTATTTTGAAGCCTTACTATACTATGACCATACTATACTATGACTTTATGAGGACATACTATAGTATGACTTTTTTTGGCCTATTTTGTAGCCATACTATACTATGACTTTTTTTGACCATTTTGAAGCCTTACTATACTATGACTTTTTTTGGCCTATTTTGAAGCCTTACTATACTATGACCATACTATACTATGACTTTTTGAGGACATACTATACTATGACTTTTTTTGGCCTATTTTGAAGCCTTACTATTCTATGACCATACTATACTATGACTTTTTGAGGCCATACTATACTATGACTTTTTTTGGCCTATTTTGAGGCCTTACTATACTATGACCATTTTTATGACATTTTGAGGCCATACTAAAGTATGACTTTTTTTGGCCTATTTTGAAGCCTTACTATACTATGACCATTTTTATGACTTTTTGAGGCCATACTATACTATGACTTTTTATGGCCTATTTTGAAGCCTTACTATACTATGACCATTTTTATGACTTTTTGAGGCCATACTATACTATGACTTTTTTTTACCATTTTGAAGCCTTACTATACTATGACTTTTTTTGGCCTATTTTGAAGCCTTACTATACTATGACCATACTATACTATGACTTTTTGAGGACATACTATAGTATGACTTTTTTTGGCCTATCTTGTAGCCTTACTATACTATGACCATTTTTATGACTTTTTGAGGCCATACTATACTATGACTTTTTTGACCATTTTGAAGCCTTACTATACTATGACCATACTATACTATGACTTTTTGAGGCCATACTATACTATGACTTTTTTTGGCCTATTTTGAGGCCATACTATACTATGACTTTTTTTGGCCTATTTTGAAGCCTTACTATACTATGACTTTTTTGGCCTATTTTGAAGCCTTACTATACTATGACAATACTATACTATGACATTTTGAGGCCATACTATACTATGACTTTTTTTGGCCTATTTTGAAGCCTTACTATACTATGACCATTTTTATGACATTTTGAGGCCATACTATACTATGACTTTTTTTGGCCTATTTTGAAGCCTTACTATACTATGACCATTTTTATGACTTTTTGAGGCCATACTATACTATGACTTTTTTTGGCCTATTTTGAAGCCTTACTATACTATGACCATTTTTATGACATTTTGAGGCCATACTATACTATGACTTTTTTTGGCCTATTTTGAAGCCTTACTATACTATGACCATTTTTATGACATTTTGAGGCCATACTATACTATGACTTTTTTTGGCCTATTTTGAAGCCTTACTATACTATGACCATTTTTATGACATTTTGAGGCCATACTATACTATGACTTTTTTTGGCCTATTTTGAAGCCTTACTATACTATGACCATTTTTATGACATTTTGAGGCCATACTATACTATGACTTTTTTTGGCCTATTTTGAAGCCTTACTATACTATGACCATTTTTATGACTTTTTGAGGCCATACTATACTATGACTTTTTTTGACCATTTTGAAGCCTTACTATACTATGACTTTTTTTGGCCTATTTTGAAGCCTTACTATACTATGACCATACTATACTATGACTTTTTGAGGACATACTATACTATGACTTTTTTTGGCCTATTTTGAAGCCTTACTATACTATGACCATTTTTATGACATTTTGAAGCCATACTAAAGTATGACTTTTTTTGGCCTATTTTGAAGCCTTACTATACTATGACCATTTTTATGACATTTTGAGGCCATACTATACTAGGACTTTTTTTGGCCTATTTTGAAGCCTTACTATACTATGACCATTTTTATGACTTTTTGAGGCCATACTATACTGTGACTTTTTTTGACCATTTTGAAGCCTTACTATACTACGACCATACTATACTATGACTTTTTGAGGACATACTATACTATGACTTTTTTTGGCCTATTTTGAAGCCTTACTATACTATGACCATTTTTATGACATTTTGAGGCCATACTATACTATGACTTTTTTTGGCCTATTTTGAAGCCTTACTATACTATGACCATTTTTATGACATTTTGAGGCCATACTATACTATGACTTTTTTTGGCCTATTTTGAAGCCTTACTATACTATGACCATTTTTATGACATTTTGAGGCCATACTATACTATGACTTTTTTTGGCCTATTTTGAAGCCTTACTATACTATGACCATTATTATGACATTTTGAAGCCATACTAAAGTATAACTTTTTTTGGCCTATTTTGAAGCCTTACTATACTGTGACCATTTTTATGACATTTTGAGGCCATACTAAAGTATGACTTTTTTTGGCCTATTTTGAAGCCTTACTATACTATGACCATTTTTATGACATTTTGAGGCCTTACTATACTATGACTTTTTTTGGCCTATTTTGAAGCCTTACTATACTATGACCATTTTTATGACTTTTTGAGGCCATACTATACTATGACTTTTTTTGACCATTTTGAAGCCTTACTATACTATGACCATACTATACTATGACTTTTTGAGGACATACTATAGTATGACTTTTTTTGGCCTATCTTGTAGCCTTGCTATACTATGACCATTTTTATGACTTTTTGAGGCCATACTATACTATGACTTTTTTTGACCATTTTGAAGCCTTACTATACTATGACCATATTATACTATGACTTTTTGAGGCCATACTATACTATGACTTTTTTTGGCCTATTTTGAAGCCTTACTATACTATGACTTTTTTTGGCCTATTTTGAAGCCTTACTATACTATGACCATACTATACTATGACTTTTTGAGGCCATACTATACTATGACTTTTTGAGGCCATACTATACTATGACTTTTTTTGGCCTATTTTGAAGCCTTACTATACTATGACTTTTTTTGGCCTATTTTGAAGCCTTACTATACTATGACCATTTTTATGACATTTTGAGGCTATACTATACTATGACTTTTTTTGGCCTATTTTGAAGCCTTACTATACTATGACCATTTTTATGACATTTTGAGGCCATACTATACTATGACTTTTTTTGGCCTATTTTGAAGCCTTACTATACTATGACCATTTTTATGACATTTTGAGGCCATACTATACTATGACTTTTTTTGGCCTATTTTGAAGCCTTACTATACTATGACCATTTTTATGACTTTTTGAGGCCTATTTTGAAGCCTTACTATACTATGACCATTTTTATGACATTTTGAGGCCATACTATACTATGACTTTTTTTGGCCTATTTTGAAGCCTTACTATACTATGACCATTTTTATGACTTTTTGAGGCCATACTATACTATGACTTTTTTGACCATTTTGAAGCCTTACTATACTATGACTTTTTTTGAACTATTTTGAAGCCTTACTATACTATGACTTTTTGAGGCCATACTATACTATGACTTTTTTTGGCCTATTTTGAAGCCTTACTATACTATGACCATTTTTATGACTTTTTGACGCCATACTATACTATAACTTTTTTTGGCCTATTTTGAAGCCTTACTATACTATGACCATTTTTATGACATTTTGAGGCCATACTATACTATGACTTTTTTTGGCCTATTTTGAAGCCTTACTATACTATGACCATTTTTATGACATTTTGAGGCCATACTATACTATGACTTTTTTTGGCCTATTTTGAAGCCTTACTATACTATGACCATTTTTATGACTTTTTGAGGCCATACTATACTATGACTTTTTTTGGCCTATTTTGAAGCCTTACTATACTATGACCATTTTTATGACATTTTGAGGCCATACTATACTATGACTTTTTTTGGCCTATTTTGAAGCCTTACTATACTATGACCATTTTTATGACTTTTTGAGGCCATACTATACTATGACTTTTTTTGGCCTATTTTGAAGCCTTACTATACTATGACCATTTTTATGACATTTTGAGGCCATACTATACTATGACTTTTTTTGGCCTATTTTGAAGCCTTACTATACTATGACCATTTTTATGACATTTTGAGGCCATACTATACTATGACTTTTTTTGGCCTATTTTGAAGCCTTACTATACTATGACCATACTATACTATGACTTTATGAGGACATACTATAGTATGACTTTTTTTGGCCTATCTTGTAGCCTTACTATATTATGACCATTTTTATGACTTTTTGAGGCCATACTATACTATGACTTTTTTTGACCATTTTGAAGCCTTACTATACTATGACCATACTATACTATGACTTTTTGAGGCCATACTATACTATGACTTTTTTTGGCCTATTTTGAATCCTTACTATACTATGACTTTTTTTGGCCTATTTTGAAGCCTTACTATACTATGACCATTTTTATGACATTTTGAGGCCATACTATACTATGACTTTTTTGGGCCTATTTTGAAGCCTTACTATACTATGACCATTTTTATGACATTTTGAGGCCATACTATACTATGACTTTTTTTGGCCTATTTTGAAGCCTTACTATACTATGACCATACTATACTATGACTTTTTGAGGCCATACTATACTATGACTTTTTTTGGCCTATTTTGAAGCCTTACTATACTATGACTTTTTTGGCCTATTTTGAAGCCTTACTATACTATGACAATACTATACTATGACATTTTGAGGCCATACTATACTATGACTTTTTTTGGCCTATTTTGAAGCCTTACTATACTATGACCATTTTTATGACATTTTGAGGCCATACTATACTATGACTTTTTTTGGCCTATTTTGAAGCCTTACTATACTATGACCATTTTTATGACTTTTTGAGGCCATACTATACTATGACTTTTTTTGGCCTATTTTGAAGCCTTACTATACTATGACCATTTTTATGACATTTTGAGGCCATACTATACTATGACTTTTTTTGGCCTATTTTGAAGCCTTACTATACTATGACCATTTTTATGACATTTTGAGGCCATACTATACTATGACTTTTTTTGGCCTATTTTGAAGCCTTACTATACTATGACCATTTTTATGACATTTTGAGGCCATACTATACTATGACTTTTTTTGGCCTATTTTGAAGCCTTACTATACTATGACCATTTTTATGACATTTTGAGGCCATACTATACTATGACTTTTTTTGGCCTATTTTGAAGCCTTACTATACTATGACCATTTTTATGACTTTTTGAGGCCATACTATACTATGACTTTTTTTGGCCTATTTTGAAGCCTTACTATACTATGACCATACTATACTATGACTTTATGAGGACATACTATAGTATGACTTTTTTTGGCCTATTTTGTAGCCATACTATACTATGACTTTTTTTTGACCATTTTGAAGCCTTACTATACTATGACTTTTTTTGGCCTATTTTGAAGCCTTACTATACTATGACCATACTATACTATGACTTTTTGAGGACATACTATACTATGACTTTTTTTGGCCTATTTTGAAGCCTTACTATTCTATGACCATACTATACTATGACTTTTTGAGGCCATACTATACTATGACTTTTTTTGGCCTATTTTGAGGCCTTACTATACTATGACCATTTTTATGACATTTTGAGGCCATACTAAAGTATGACTTTTTTTGGCCTATTTTGAAGCCTTACTATACTATGACCATTTTTATGACTTTTTGAGGCCATACTATACTATGACTTTTTATGGCCTATTTTGAAGCCTTACTATACTATGACCATTTTTATGACTTTTTGAGGCCATACTATACTATGACTTTTTTTTACCATTTTGAAGCCTTACTATACTATGACTTTTTTTGGCCTATTTTGAAGCCTTACTATACTATGACCATACTATACTATGACTTTTTGAGGACATACTATAGTATGACTTTTTTTGGCCTATCTTGTAGCCTTACTATACTATGACCATTTTTATGACTTTTTGAGGCCATACTATACTATGACTTTTTTGACCATTTTGAAGCCTTACTATACTATGACCATACTATACTATGACTTTTTGAGGCCATACTATACTATGACTTTTTTTGGCCTATTTTGAGGCCATACTATACTATGACTTTTTTTGGCCTATTTTGAAGCCTTACTATACTATGACCATTTTTATGACATTTTGAGGCCATACTATACTATGACTTTTTTTGGCCTATTTTGAAGCCTTACTATACTATGACCATTTTTATGACTTTTTGAGGCCATACTATACTATGACCTTTTTGACCATTTTGAAGCCCTACTATACTATGACTTTTTTTGAACTATTTTGAAGCCTTACTATACTATGACCATACTATACTATGACTTTTTGAGGCCATACTATACTATGACTTTTTCTGGCCTATTTTGAAGCCTTACTATACTATGACTTTTTTTGGCCTATTTTGAAGCCTTACTATACTATGACCATTTTTATGACTTTTTGACGCCATACTATACTATGACTTTTTTTGGCCTATTTTGAAGCCTTACTATACTATGACCATTTTTATGACATTTTGAGGCCATACTATACTATGACTTTTTTTGGCCTATTTTGAAGCCTTACTATACTATGACCATTTTTATGACATTTTGAGGCCATACTATACTATGACTTTTTTTGGCCTATTTTGAAGCCTTACTATACTATGACCATTTTTATGACTTTTTGAGGCCATACTATACTATGACTTTTTTTGGCCTATTTTGAAGCCTTACTATACTATGACCATACTATACTATGACTTTATGAGGACATACTATAGTATGACTTTTTTTGGCCTATTTTGTAGCCATACTATACTATGACTTTTTTTGACCATTTTGAAGCCTTACTATACTATGACTTTTTTTGGCCTATTTTGAAGCCTTACTATACTATGACCATACTATACTATGACTTTTTGAGGACATACTATACTATGACTTTTTTTGGCCTATTTTGAAGCCTTACTATTCTATGACCATACTATACTATGACTTTTTGAGGCCATACTATACTATGACTTTTTTTGGCCTATTTTGAGGCCTTACTATACTATGACCATTTTTATGACATTTTGAGGCCATACTAAAGTATGACTTTTTTTGGCCTATTTTGAAGCCTTACTATACTATGACCATTTTTATGACTTTTTGAGGCCATACTATACTATGACTTTTTATGGCCTATTTTGAAGCCTTACTATACTATGACCATTTTTATGACTTTTTGAGGCCATACTATACTATGACTTTTTTTTACCATTTTGAAGCCTTACTATACTATGACTTTTTTTGGCCTATTTTGAAGCCTTACTATACTATGACCATACTATACTATGACTTTTTGAGGACATACTATAGTATGACTTTTTTTGGCCTATCTTGTAGCCTTACTATACTATGACCATTTTTATGACTTTTTGAGGCCATACTATACTATGACTTTTTTGACCATTTTGAAGCCTTACTATACTATGACCATACTATACTATGACTTTTTGAGGCCATACTATACTATGACTTTTTTTGGCCTATTTTGAGGCCATACTATACTATGACTTTTTTTGGCCTATTTTGAAGCCTTACTATACTATGACCATTTTTATGACATTTTGAGGCCATACTATACTATGACTTTTTTTGGCCTATTTTGAAGCCTTACTATACTATGACCATTTTTATGACTTTTTGAGGCCATACTATACTATGACCTTTTTGACCATTTTGAAGCCCTACTATACTATGACTTTTTTTGAACTATTTTGAAGCCTTACTATACTATGACCATACTATACTATGACTTTTTGAGGCCATACTATACTATGACTTTTTCTGGCCTATTTTGAAGCCTTACTATACTATGACTTTTTTTGGCCTATTTTGAAGCCTTACTATACTATGACCATTTTTATGACTTTTTGACGCCATACTATACTATGACTTTTTTTGGCCTATTTTGAAGCCTTACTATACTATGACCATTTTTATGACATTTTGAGGCCATACTATACTATGACTTTTTTTGGCCTATTTTGAAGCCTTACTATACTATGACCATTTTTATGACACTTTGAGGCCATACGATACTATGACTTTTTTTGGCCTATTTTGAAGCCTTACTATACTATGACCATTTTTATGACTTTTTGAGGCCATACTATACTATAACTTTTTTTGGCCTATTTTGAAGCCTTACTATACTATGACCATTTTTATGACATTTTGAGGCCATACTATACTATGACTTTTTTTGGCCTATTTTGAAGCCTTACTATACTATGACCATTTTTATGACATTTTGAGGCCATACTATACTATGACTTTTTTTGGCCTATTTTGAAGCCTTACTATACTATGACCATTTTTATGACATTTTGAGGCCATACTAAAGTATGACTTTTTTTGGCCTATTTTGAAGCCTTACTATACTATGACCATTTTTATGACTTTTTGAGGCCATACTATACTATGACTTTTTTTGACCATTTTGAAGCCTTACTATACTATGACCATACTATACTATGACTTTTTGAGGCCATACTATACTATGACTTTTTTTGGCCTATTTTGAAGCCTTACTATACTATGACCATACTATACTATGACTTTTTGAGGCCATACTATACTATGACTTTTTTTGGCCTATTTTGAAGCCTTACTATACTATGACCATACTATACTATGACTTTTTGAGGCCATACTATACTATGACTTTTTTTGGCCTATTTTGAAGCCTTACTATACTATGACTTTTTTTGGCCTATTTTGAAGCCTTACTATACTATGACCATTTTTATGACATTTTGAGGCCATACTATACTATGACTTTTTTTGGCCTATTTTGAAGCCTTACTATACTATGACCATTTTTATGACATTTTGAGGCCATACTATACTATGACTTTTTTTGGCCTATTTTGAAGCCTTACTATACTATGACCATTTTTATGACTTTTTGAGGCCATACTATAGTATGACTTTTTTGACCATTTTGAAGCCTTACTATACTATGACTTTTTTTGGCCTATTTTGAAGCCTTACTATACTATGACCATACTATACTATGACTTTTTGAGGCCATACTATACTATGACTTTTTTTGGCCTATTTTGAAGCCTTACTATACTATGACCATTTTTATGACTTTTTGACGCCATACTATACTATAACTTTTTTTGGCCTATTTTGAAGCCTTACTATACTATGACCATTTTTATGACATTTTGAGGCCATACTATACTATGACTTTTTTTGGCCTATTTTGAAGCCTTACTATACTATGACCATTTTTATGACATTTTGAGGCCATACTATACTATGACTTTTTTTGGCCTATTTTGAAGCCTTACTATACTATGACCATTTTTATGACATTTTGAGGCCATACTATACTATGACTTTTTTTGGCCTATTTTGAAGCCTTACTATACTATGACCATTTTTATGACTTTTTGAGGCCATACTATACTATGACTTTTTTTGGCCTATTTTGAAGCCTTACTATACTATGACCATACTATACTATGACTTTTTGAGGACATACTATAGTATGACTTTTTTTGGCCTATCTTGTAGCCTTACTATACTATGACCATTTTTATGACATTTTGAGGCCATACTATACTATGACTTTTTTGACCATTTTGAAGCCTTACTATACTATGACCATACTATACTATGACTTTTTGAGGCCATACTATACTATGACTTTTTTTGGCCTATTTTGAGGCCATACTATACTATGACTTTTTTTGGCCTATTTTGAAGCCTTACTATACTATGACCATTTTTATGACATTTTGAGGCCATACTATACTATGACTTTTTTTGGCCTATTTTGAAGCCTTACTATACTATGACCATTTTTATGACATTTTGAGGCCATACTATACTATGACTTTTTTTTGGCCTATTTTGAAGCCTTACTATACTATGACCATTTTTATGACTTTTTGAGGCCATACTATACTATGACCTTTTTGACCATTTTGAAGCCTTACTATACTATGACTTTTTTTGAACTATTTTGAAGCCTTACTATACTATGACCATACTATACTATGACTTTTTGAGGCCATACTATACTATTACTTTTTCTGGCCTATTTTGAAGCCTTACTATACTATGACTTTTTTTGGCCTATTTTGAAGCCTTACTATACTATGACCATTTTTATGACATTTTGACGCCATACTATACTATGACTTTTTTTGGCCTATTTTGAAGCCTTACTATACTATGACCATTTTTATGACATTTTGAGGCCATACTAAAGTATGACTTTTTTTGGCCTATTTTGAAGCCTTACTATACTATGACCATTTTTATGACTTTTTGAGGCCATACTATACTATGACTTTTTTTGACCATTTTGAAGCCTTACTATACTATGACCATACTATATTATGACTTTTTGAGGCCATACTATACTATGACTTTTTTTGGCCTATTTTGAAGCCTTACTATACTATGACCATACTATACTATGACTTTTTGAGGCCATACTATACTATGACTTTTTTTGGCCTATTTTGAAGCCTTACTATACTATGACTTTTTTTGGCCTATTTTGAAGCCTTACTATACTATGACCATACTATACTATAACTTTTTGAGGCCATACTATACTATGACTTTTTTTGGCCTATTTTGAAGCCTTACTATACTATGACCATACTATACTATGACTTTTTGAGGCCATACTATACTATGACTTTTTTTGGCCTATTTTGAAGCCTTACTATACTATGACTTTTTTTGGCCTATTTTGAAGCCTTACTATACTATGACCATTTTTATGACATTTTGAGGCCATACTATACTATGACTTTTTTTGGCCTATTTTGAAGCCTTACTATACTATGACCATTTTTATGACATTTTGAGGCCATACTAAAGTATGACTTTTTTTGGCCTATTTTGAAGCCTTACTATACTATGACCATTTTTATGACATTTTGAGGCCATACTAAAGTATGACTTTTTTTGGCCTATTTTGAAGCCTTACTATACTATGACCATTTTTATGACATTTTGAGGCCATACTAAAGTATGACTTTTTTTGGCCTATTTTGAAGCCTTACTATACTATGACCATTTTTATGACATTTTGAGGCCATACTATACTATGACTTTTTTTGGCCTATTTTGAATCCTTACTATACTATGACTTTTTTTGGCCTATTTTGAAGCCTTACTATACTATGACCATTTTTATGACTTTTTGAGGCCATACTATACTATGAATTTTTTTGACCATTTTGAAGCCTTACTATACTATGACTTTTTTTGGCCTATTTTGAAGCCTTACTATACTATGACCATACTATACTATGACTTTTTGAGGACATACTATACTATGACTTTTTTTGACCATTTTGAAGCCTTACTATACTATGACTTTTTTTGGCCTATTTTGAAGCCTTACTATACTATGACCATACTATACTATGACTTTTTGAGGACATACTATACTATGACTTTTTTTGGCCTATTTTGAAGCCTTACTATTCTATGACCATACTATACTATGACTTTTTGAGGCCATACTATACTATGACTTTTTTTGGCCTATTTTGAGGCCTTACTATACTATGACCATTTTTATGACATTTTGAGGCCATACTAAAGTATGACTTTTTTTGGCCTATTTTGAAGCCTTACTATACTATGACCATTTTTATGACTTTTTGAGGCCATACTATACTATGACTTTTTATGGCCTATTTTGAAGCCTTACTATACTATGACCATTTTTATGACTTTTTGAGGCCATACTATACTATGACTTTTTTTTACCATTTTGAAGCCTTACTATACTATGACTTTTTTTGGCCTATTTTGAAGCCTTACTATACTATGACCATACTATACTATGACTTTTTGAGGACATACTATAGTATGACTTTTTTTGGCCTATCTTGTAGCCTTACTATACTATGACCATTTTTATGACTTTTTGAGGCCATACTATACTATGACTTTTTTTGACCATTTTGAAGCCTTACTATACTATGACTTTTTTTTGCCTATTTTGAAGCCTTACTATTCTATGACCATACTATACTATGACTTTTTGAGGCCATACTATACTATGACTTTTTTTGGCCTATTTTGAGGCCTTACTATACTATGACCATTTTTATGACATTTTGAGGCCATACTATACTATGACTTTTTTTGGCCTATTTTGAAGCCTTACTATACTATGACCATTTTTATGACATTTTGAGGCCATACTATACTATGACTTTTTTTGGCCTATTTTGAAGCCTTACTATACTATGACCATTTTTATGACATTTTGAGGCCATACTATACTATGACTTTTTATGGCCTATTTTGAAGCCTTACTATACTATGACCATTTTTATGACTTTTTGAGGCCATACTATACTATGACCTTTTTGACCATTTTGAAGCCTTACTATACTATGACTTTTTTTGAACTATTTTGAAGCCTTACTATACTATGACCATACTATACTATGACTTTTTGAGGCCATACTATACTATGACTTTTTCTGGCCTATTTTGAAGCCTTACTATACTATGACTTTTTTTGGCCTATTTTGAAGCCTTACTATACTATGACCATTTTTATGACTTTTTGACGCCATACTATACTATGACTTTTTTTGGCCTATTTTGAAGCCTTACTATACTATGACCATTTTTATGACATTTTGAGGCCATACTATACTATGACTTTTTTTGGCCTATTTTGAAGCCTTACTATACTATGACCATTTTTATGACATTTTGAGGCCATACTATACTATGACTTTTTTTTGGCCTATTTTGAAGCCTTACTATACTATGACCATTTTTATGACTTTTTGAGGCCATACTATACTATGACCTTTTTGACCATTTTGAAGCCTTACTATACTATGACCATTTTTATGACATTTTGAGGCCATACTAAAGTATGACTTTTTTTGGCCTATTTTGAAGCCTTACTATACTATGACCATTTTTATGACATTTTGAGGCCATACTAAAGTATGACTTTTTTTGGCCTATTTTGAAGCCTTACTATACTATGACCATACTATACTATGACTTTTTGAGGCCATACTATACTATGACTTTTTTTGGCCTATTTTGAAGCCTTACTATACTATGACTTTTTTGGCCTATTTTGAAGCCTTACTATACTATGACAATACTATACTATGACATTTTGAGGCCATACTATACTATGACTTTTTTTGGCCTATTTTGAAGCCTTACTATACTATGACCATTTTTATGACATTTTGAAGCCTTACTATACTATGACTTTTTTTGGCCTATTTTGAAGCCTTACTATACTATGACCATTTTTATGACATTTTGAGGCCATACTAAAGTATGACTTTTTTTGGCCTATTTTGAAGCCTTACTATACTATGACCATTTTTATGACATTTTGAGGCCATACTATACTATGACTTTTTATGGCCTATTTTGAAGCCTTACTATACTATGACCATTTTTATGACTTTTTGAGGCCATACTATACTATGACTTTTTTTGACCATTTTGAAGCCTTACTATACTATGACCATACTATACTATGACTTTTTGAGGCCATACTATACTATGACTTTTTTTGGCCTATTTTGAATCCTTACTATACTATGACTTTTTTTGGCCTATTTTGAAGCCTTACTATATTATAACCATTTTTATGACATTTTGAGGCCATACTATACTATGACTTTTTTTGGCCTATTTTGAAGCCTTACTATACTATGACCATTTTTATGACATTTTGAGGCCATACTATACTATGACTTTTTTTGGGCTTATTTTGAAGCCTTACTATACTATGACCATACTATACTATGACTTTTTGAGGCCATACTATACTATGACTTTTTTTGGCCTATTTTGAAGCCTTACTATACTATGACCATTTTTATGACATTTTGAGGCCATACTATACTATGACTTTTTTTGGCCTATTTTGAAGCCTTACTATACTATGACCATTTTTATGACATTTTGAGGCCATACTAAAGTATGACTTTTTTTGGCCTATTTTGAAGCCTTACTATACTATGACCATTTTTATGACATTTTGAGGCCTTACTATACTATGACTTTTTTTGGCCTATTTTGAAGCCTTACTATACTATGACCATTTTTATGACTTTTTGAGGCCATACTATACTATGACTTTTTTTGACCATTTTGAAGCCTTACTATACTATGACCATACTATACTATGACTTTTTGAAGCCATACTATACTATGACTTTTTTTGGCCTATTTTGAAGCCTTACTATACTATGACCATTTTTATGACATTTTGAGGCCATACTAAAGTATGACTTTTTTTGGCCTATTTTGAAGCCTTACTATACTATGACCATTTTTATGACATTTTGAGGCCATACTATACTATGACTTTTTATGGCCTATTTTGAAGCCTTACTATACTATGACCAATTTTATGACTTTTTGAGGCCATACTATACTATGACTTTTTTTTACCATTTTGAAGCCTTACTATACTATGACTTTTTTTGGCCTATTTTGAAGCCTTACTATACTATGACCATACTATACTATGACTTTTTGAGGACATACTATAGTATGACTTTTTTTGGCCTATCTTGTAGCCTTACTATACTATGACCATTTTTATGACTTTTTGAGGCCATACTATACTATGACTTTTTTTGACCATTTTGAAGCCTTACTATACTATGACTTTTTTTTGCCTATTTTGAAGCCTTACTATTCTATGACCATACTATACTATGACTTTTTGAGGCCATACTATACTATGACTTTTTTTGGCCTATTTTGAGGCCTTACTATACTATGACCATTTTTATGACATTTTGAGGCCATACTATACTATGACTTTTTCTGGCCTATTTTGAAGCCTTACTATACTATGACTTTTTTTGGCCTATTTTGAAGCCTTACTATACTATGACCATTTTTATGACTTTTTGACGCCATACTATACTATGACTTTTTTTGGCCTATTTTGAAGCCTTACTATACTATGACCATTTTTATGACATTTTGAGGCCATACTATACTATGACTTTTTTTGGCCTATTTTGAAGCCTTACTATACTATGACCATTTTTATGACACTTTGAGGCCATACGATACTATGACTTTTTTTGGCCTATTTTGAAGCCTTACTATACTATGACCATTTTTATGACTTTTTGAGGCCATACTATACTATAACTTTTTTTGGCCTATTTTGAAGCCTTACTATACTATGACCATTTTTATGACATTTTGAGGCCATACTATACTATGACTTTTTTTGGCCTATTTTGAAGCCTTACTATACTATGACCATTTTTATGACATTTTGAGGCCATACTATACTATGACTTTTTTTGGCCTATTTTGAAGCCTTACTATACTATGACCATTTTTATGACATTTTGAGGCCATACTAAAGTATGACTTTTTTTGGCCTATTTTGAAGCCTTACTATACTATGACCATTTTTATGACTTTTTGAGGCCATACTATACTATGACTTTTTTTGACCATTTTGAAGCCTTACTATACTATGACCATACTATACTATGACTTTTTGAGGCCATACTATACTATGACTTTTTTTGGCCTATTTTGAAGCCTTACTATACTATGACCATACTATACTATGACTTTTTGAGGCCATACTATACTATGACTTTTTTTGGCCTATTTTGAAGCCTTACTATACTATGACCATACTATACTATGACTTTTTGAGGCCATACTATACTATGACTTTTTTTGGCCTATTTTGAAGCCTTACTATACTATGACTTTTTTTGGCCTATTTTGAAGCCTTACTATACTATGACCATTTTTATGACATTTTGAGGCCATACTATACTATGACTTTTTTTGGCCTATTTTGAAGCCTTACTATACTATGACCATTTTTATGACATTTTGAGGCCATACTATACTATGACTTTTTTTGGCCTATTTTGAAGCCTTACTATACTATGACCATTTTTATGACTTTTTGAGGCCATACTATAGTATGACTTTTTTGACCATTTTGAAGCCTTACTATACTATGACTTTTTTTGGCCTATTTTGAAGCCTTACTATACTATGACCATACTATACTATGACTTTTTGAGGCCATACTATACTATGACTTTTTTTGGCCTATTTTGAAGCCTTACTATACTATGACCATTTTTATGACTTTTTGACGCCATACTATACTATAACTTTTTTTGGCCTATTTTGAAGCCTTACTATACTATGACCATTTTTATGACATTTTGAGGCCATACTATACTATGACTTTTTTTGGCCTATTTTGAAGCCTTACTATACTATGACCATTTTTATGACATTTTGAGGCCATACTATACTATGACTTTTTTTGGCCTATTTTGAAGCCTTACTATACTATGACCATTTTTATGACATTTTGAGGCCATACTATACTATGACTTTTTTTGGCCTATTTTGAAGCCTTACTATACTATGACCATTTTTATGACTTTTTGAGGCCATACTATACTATGACTTTTTTTGGCCTATTTTGAAGCCTTACTATACTATGACCATACTATACTATGACTTTTTGAGGACATACTATAGTATGACTTTTTTTGGCCTATCTTGTAGCCTTACTATACTATGACCATTTTTATGACATTTTGAGGCCATACTATACTATGACTTTTTTGACCATTTTGAAGCCTTACTATACTATGACCATACTATACTATGACTTTTTGAGGCCATACTATACTATGACTTTTTTTGGCCTATTTTGAGGCCATACTATACTATGACTTTTTTTGGCCTATTTTGAAGCCTTACTATACTATGACCATTTTTATGACATTTTGAGGCCATACTATACTATGACTTTTTTTGGCCTATTTTGAAGCCTTACTATACTATGACCATTTTTATGACATTTTGAGGCCATACTATACTATGACTTTTTTTTGGCCTATTTTGAAGCCTTACTATACTATGACCATTTTTATGACTTTTTGAGGCCATACTATACTATGACCTTTTTGACCATTTTGAAGCCTTACTATACTATGACTTTTTTTGAACTATTTTGAAGCCTTACTATACTATGACCATACTATACTATGACTTTTTGAGGCCATACTATACTATTACTTTTTCTGGCCTATTTTGAAGCCTTACTATACTATGACTTTTTTTGGCCTATTTTGAAGCCTTACTATACTATGACCATTTTTATGACATTTTGAGGCCATACTATACTATGACTTTTTTTGGCCTATTTTGAAGCCTTACTATACTATGACCATTTTTATGACATTTTGAGGCCATACTAAAGTATGACTTTTTTTGGCCTATTTTGAAGCCTTACTATACTATGACCATTTTTATGACTTTTTGAGGCCATACTATACTATGACTTTTTTTGACCATTTTGAAGCCTTACTATACTATGACCATACTATATTATGACTTTTTGAGGCCATACTATACTATGACTTTTTTTGGCCTATTTTGAAGCCTTACTATACTATGACCATACTATACTATGACTTTTTGAGGCCATACTATACTATGACTTTTTTTGGCCTATTTTGAAGCCTTACTATACTATGACTTTTTTTGGCCTATTTTGAAGCCTTACTATACTATGACCATACTATACTATAACTTTTTGAGGCCATACTATACTATGACTTTTTTTGGCCTATTTTGAAGCCTTACTATACTATGACCATACTATACTATGACTTTTTGAGGCCATACTATACTATGACTTTTTTTGGCCTATTTTGAAGCCTTACTATACTATGACTTTTTTTGGCCTATTTTGAAGCCTTACTATACTATGACCATTTTTATGACATTTTGAGGCCATACTATACTATGACTTTTTTTGGCCTATTTTGAAGCCTTACTATACTATGACCATTTTTATGACATTTTGAGGCCATACTAAAGTATGACTTTTTTTGGCCTATTTTGAAGCCTTACTATACTATGACCATTTTTATGACATTTTGAGGCCATACTAAAGTATGACTTTTTTTGGCCTATTTTGAAGCCTTACTATACTATGACCATTTTTATGACATTTTGAGGCCATACTAAAGTATGACTTTTTTTGGCCTATTTTGAAGCCTTACTATACTATGACCATTTTTATGACATTTTGAGGCCATACTATACTATGACTTTTTTTGGCCTATTTTGAATCCTTACTATACTATGACTTTTTTTGGCCTATTTTGAAGCCTTACTATACTATGACCATTTTTATGACTTTTTGAGGCCATACTATACTATGAATTTTTTTGACCATTTTGAAGCCTTACTATACTATGACTTTTTTTGGCCTATTTTGAAGCCTTACTATACTATGACCATACTATACTATGACTTTTTGAGGACATACTATACTATGACTTTTTTTGACCATTTTGAAGCCTTACTATACTATGACTTTTTTTGGCCTATTTTGAAGCCTTACTATACTATGACCATACTATACTATGACTTTTTGAGGACATACTATACTATGACTTTTTTTGGCCTATTTTGAAGCCTTACTATTCTATGACCATACTATACTATGACTTTTTGAGGCCATACTATACTATGACTTTTTTTGGCCTATTTTGAGGCCTTACTATACTATGACCATTTTTATGACATTTTGAGGCCATACTAAAGTATGACTTTTTTTGGCCTATTTTGAAGCCTTACTATACTATGACCATTTTTATGACTTTTTGAGGCCATACTATACTATGACTTTTTATGGCCTATTTTGAAGCCTTACTATACTATGACCATTTTTATGACTTTTTGAGGCCATACTATACTATGACTTTTTTTTACCATTTTGAAGCCTTACTATACTATGACTTTTTTTGGCCTATTTTGAAGCCTTACTATACTATGACCATACTATACTATGACTTTTTGAGGACATACTATAGTATGACTTTTTTTGGCCTATCTTGTAGCCTTACTATACTATGACCATTTTTATGACTTTTTGAGGCCATACTATACTATGACTTTTTTTGACCATTTTGAAGCCTTACTATACTATGACTTTTTTTTGCCTATTTTGAAGCCTTACTATTCTATGACCATACTATACTATGACTTTTTGAGGCCATACTATACTATGACTTTTTTTGGCCTATTTTGAGGCCTTACTATACTATGACCATTTTTATGACATTTTGAGGCCATACTATACTATGACTTTTTTTGGCCTATTTTGAAGCCTTACTATACTATGACCATTTTTATGACATTTTGAGGCCATACTATACTATGACTTTTTTTGGCCTATTTTGAAGCCTTACTATACTATGACCATTTTTATGACATTTTGAGGCCATACTATACTATGACTTTTTATGGCCTATTTTGAAGCCTTACTATACTATGACCATTTTTATGACTTTTTGAGGCCATACTATACTATGACCTTTTTGACCATTTTGAAGCCTTACTATACTATGACTTTTTTTGAACTATTTTGAAGCCTTACTATACTATGACCATACTATACTATGACTTTTTGAGGCCATACTATACTATGACTTTTTCTGGCCTATTTTGAAGCCTTACTATACTATGACTTTTTTTGGCCTATTTTGAAGCCTTACTATACTATGACCATTTTTATGACTTTTTGACGCCATACTATACTATGACTTTTTTTGGCCTATTTTGAAGCCTTACTATACTATGACCATTTTTATGACATTTTGAGGCCATACTATACTATGACTTTTTTTGGCCTATTTTGAAGCCTTACTATACTATGACCATTTTTATGACATTTTGAGGCCATACTATACTATGACTTTTTTTTGGCCTATTTTGAAGCCTTACTATACTATGACCATTTTTATGACTTTTTGAGGCCATACTATACTATGACCTTTTTGACCATTTTGAAGCCTTACTATACTATGACCATTTTTATGACATTTTGAGGCCATACTAAAGTATGACTTTTTTTGGCCTATTTTGAAGCCTTACTATACTATGACCATTTTTATGACATTTTGAGGCCATACTAAAGTATGACTTTTTTTGGCCTATTTTGAAGCCTTACTATACTATGACCATACTATACTATGACTTTTTGAGGCCATACTATACTATGACTTTTTTTGGCCTATTTTGAAGCCTTACTATACTATGACTTTTTTGGCCTATTTTGAAGCCTTACTATACTATGACAATACTATACTATGACATTTTGAGGCCATACTATACTATGACTTTTTTTGGCCTATTTTGAAGCCTTACTATACTATGACCATTTTTATGACATTTTGAAGCCTTACTATACTATGACTTTTTTTGGCCTATTTTGAAGCCTTACTATACTATGACCATTTTTATGACATTTTGAGGCCATACTAAAGTATGACTTTTTTTGGCCTATTTTGAAGCCTTACTATACTATGACCATTTTTATGACATTTTGAGGCCATACTATACTATGACTTTTTATGGCCTATTTTGAAGCCTTACTATACTATGACCATTTTTATGACTTTTTGAGGCCATACTATACTATGACTTTTTTTGACCATTTTGAAGCCTTACTATACTATGACCATACTATACTATGACTTTTTGAGGCCATACTATACTATGACTTTTTTTGGCCTATTTTGAATCCTTACTATACTATGACTTTTTTTGGCCTATTTTGAAGCCTTACTATATTATAACCATTTTTATGACATTTTGAGGCCATACTATACTATGACTTTTTTTGGCCTATTTTGAAGCCTTACTATACTATGACCATTTTTATGACATTTTGAGGCCATACTATACTATGACTTTTTATGGGCTTATTTTGAAGCCTTACTATACTATGACCATACTATACTATGACTTTTTGAGGCCATACTATACTATGACTTTTTTTGGCCTATTTTGAAGCCTTACTATACTATGACCATTTTTATGACATTTTGAGGCCATACTATACTATGACTTTTTTTGGCCTATTTTGAAGCCTTACTATACTATGACCATTTTTATGACATTTTGAGGCCATACTAAAGTATGACTTTTTTTGGCCTATTTTGAAGCCTTACTATACTATGACCATTTTTATGACATTTTGAGGCCTTACTATACTATGACTTTTTTTGGCCTATTTTGAAGCCTTACTATACTATGACCATTTTTATGACTTTTTGAGGCCATACTATACTATGACTTTTTTTGACCATTTTGAAGCCTTACTATACTATGACCATACTATACTATGACTTTTTGAAGCCATACTATACTATGACTTTTTTTGGCCTATTTTGAAGCCTTACTATACTATGACCATTTTTATGACATTTTGAGGCCATACTAAAGTATGACTTTTTTTGGCCTATTTTGAAGCCTTACTATACTATGACCATTTTTATGACATTTTGAGGCCATACTATACTATGACTTTTTATGGCCTATTTTGAAGCCTTACTATACTATGACCAATTTTATGACTTTTTGAGGCCATACTATACTATGACTTTTTTTTACCATTTTGAAGCCTTACTATACTATGACTTTTTTTGGCCTATTTTGAAGCCTTACTATACTATGACCATACTATACTATGACTTTTTGAGGACATACTATAGTATGACTTTTTTTGGCCTATCTTGTAGCCTTACTATACTATGACCATTTTTATGACTTTTTGAGGCCATACTATACTATGACTTTTTTTGACCATTTTGAAGCCTTACTATACTATGACTTTTTTTTGCCTATTTTGAAGCCTTACTATTCTATGACCATACTATACTATGACTTTTTGAGGCCATACTATACTATGACTTTTTTTGGCCTATTTTGAGGCCTTACTATACTATGACCATTTTTATGACATTTTGAGGCCATACTATACTATGACTTTTTTTGGCCTATTTTGAAGCCTTACTATACTATGACCATTTTTATGACATTTTGAGGCCATACTATACTATGACTTTTTTTGGCCTATTTTGAAGCCTTACTATACTATGACCATTTTTATGACATTTTGAGGCCATACTATACTATGACTTTTTATGGCCTATTTTGAAGCCTTACTATACTATGACCATTTTTATGACTTTTTGAGGCCATACTATACTATGACCTTTTTGACCATTTTGAAGCCTTACTATACTATGACTTTTTTTGAACTATTTTGAAGCCTTACTATACTATGACCATACTATACTATGACTTTTTGAGGCCATACTATACTATGACTTTTTCTGGCCTATTTTGAAGCCTTACTATACTATGACTTTTTTTGGCCTATTTTGAAGCCTTACTATACTATGACCATTTTTATGACTTTTTGACGCCATACTATACTATGACTTTTTTTGGCCTATTTTGAAGCCTTACTATACTATGACCATTTTTATGACATTTTGAGGCCATACTATACTATGACTTTTTTTGGCCTATTTTGAAGCCTTACTATACTATGACCATTTTTATGACATTTTGAGGCCATACTATACTATGACTTTTTTTTGGCCTATTTTGAAGCCTTACTATACTATGACCATTTTTATGACTTTTTGAGGCCATACTATACTATGACCTTTTTGACCATTTTGAAGCCTTACTATACTATGACCATTTTTATGACATTTTGAGGCCATACTAAAGTATGACTTTTTTTGGCCTATTTTGAAGCCTTACTATACTATGACCATTTTTATGACATTTTGAGGCCATACTAAAGTATGACTTTTTTTGGCCTATTTTGAAGCCTTACTATACTATGACCATTTTTATGACATTTTGAGGCCATACTATACTATGACTTTTTATGGCCTATTTTGAAGCCTTACTATACTATGACCATTTTTATGACTTTTTGAGGCCATACTATACTATGACTTTTTTTGACCATTTTGAAGCCTTACTATACTATGACCATACTATACTATGACTTTTTGAGGCCATACTATACTATGACTTTTTTTGGCCTATTTTGAATCCTTACTATACTATGACTTTTTTTGGCCTATTTTGAAGCCTTACTATACTATAACCATTTTTATGACATTTTGAGGCCATACTATACTATGACTTTTTTTGGCCTATTTTGAAGCCTTACTATACTATGACCATTTTTATGACATTTTGAGGCCATACTATACTATGACTTTTTTTGGGCTTATTTTGAAGCCTTACTATACTATGACCATACTATACTATGACTTTTTGAGGCCATACTATACTATGACTTTTTTTGGCCTATTTTGAAGCCTTACTATACTATGACCATTTTTATGACATTTTGAGGCCATACTATACTATGACTTTTTTTGGCCTATTTTGAAGCCTTACTATACTATGACCATTTTTATGACATTTTGAGGCCATACTAAAGTATGACTTTTTTTGGCCTATTTTGAAGCCTTACTATACTATGACCATTTTTATGACATTTTGAGGCCTTACTATACTATGACTTTTTTTGGCCTATTTTGAAGCCTTACTATACTATGACCATTTTTATGACTTTTTGAGGCCATACTATACTATGACTTTTTTTGACCATTTTGAAGCCTTACTATACTATGACCATACTATACTATGACTTTTTGAAGCCATACTATACTATGACTTTTTTTGGCCTATTTTGAAGCCTTACTATACTATGACCATTTTTATGACATTTTGAGGCCATACTAAAGTATGACTTTTTTTGGCCTATTTTGAAGCCTTACTATACTATGACCATTTTTATGACATTTTGAGGCCATACTATACTATGACTTTTTATGGCCTATTTTGAAGCCTTACTATACTATGACCAATTTTATGACTTTTTGAGGCCATACTATACTATGACTTTTTTTGACCATTTTGAAGCCTTACTATACTATGACTTTTTTTGGCCTATTTTGAAGCCTTACTATACTATGACCATACTATACTATGACTTTTTGAGGACATACTATACTATGACTTTTTTTGGCCTATTTTGAAGCCTTACTATACTATGACCATTTTTATGACATTTTGAAGCCATACTAAAGTATGACTTTTTTTGGCCTATTTTGAAGCCTTACTATACTATGACCATTTTTATGACATTTTGAGGCCATACTATACTATGACTTTTTTTGGCCTATTTTGAAGCCTTACTATACTATGACCATTTTTATGACTTTTTGAGGCCATACTATACTATGACTTTTTTTGACCATTTTGAAGCCTTACTATACTACGACCATACTATACTATGACTTTTTGAGGACATACTATACTATGACTTTTTTTGGCCTATTTTGAAGCCTTACTATACTATGACCATTTTTATGACATTTTGAGGCCATACTATACTATGACTTTTTTTGGCCTATTTTGAAGCCTTACTATACTATGACCATTTTTATGACATTTTGAGGCCATACTATACTATGACTTTTTATGGCCTATTTTGAAGCCTTACTATACTATGACCATTTTTATGACTTTTTGAGGCCATACTATACTATGACCTTTTTGACCATTTTGAAGCCTTACTATACTATGACTTTTTTTGAACTATTTTGAAGCCTTACTATACTATGACCATACTATACTATGACTTTTTGAGGCCATACTATACTATGACTTTTTCTGGCCTATTTTGAAGCCTTACTATACTATGACTTTTTTTGGCCTATTTTGAAGCCTTACTATACTATGACCATTTTTATGACTTTTTGACGCCATACTATACTATGACTTTTTTTGGCCTATTTTGAAGCCTTACTATACTATGACCATTTTTATGACATTTTGAGGCCATACTATACTATGACTTTTTTTGGCCTATTTTGAAGCCTTACTATACTATGACCATTTTTATGACATTTTGAGGCCATACTATACTATGACTTTTTTTTGGCCTATTTTGAAGCCTTACTATACTATGACCATTTTTATGACTTTTTGAGGCCATACTATACTATGACCTTTTTGACCATTTTGAAGCCTTACTATACTATGACTTTTTTTGAACTATTTTGAAGCCTTACTATACTATGACCATACTATACTATGACTTTTTGAGGCCATACTATACTATTACTTTTTCTGGCCTATTTTGAAGCCTTACTATACTATGACTTTTTTTGGCCTATTTTGAAGCCTTACTATACTATGACTTTTTTTGGCCTATTTTGAAGCCTTACTATACTATGACCATACTATACTATAACTTTTTGAGGCCATACTATACTATGACTTTTTTTGGCCTATTTTGAAGCCTTACTATACTATGACCATACTATACTATGACTTTTTGAGGCCATACTATACTATGACTTTTTTTGGCCTATTTTGAAGCCTTACTATACTATGACTTTTTTTGGCCTATTTTGAAGCCTTACTATACTATGACCATACTATACTATAACTTTTTGAGGCCATACTATACTATGACTTTTTTTGGCCTATTTTGAAGCCTTACTATACTATGACCATACTATACTATGACTTTTTGAGGCCATACTATACTATGACTTTTTTTGGCCTATTTTGAAGCCTTACTATACTATGACTTTTTTTGGCCTATTTTGAAGCCTTACTATACTATGACCATTTTTATGACATTTTGAGGCCATACTATACTATGACTTTTTTTGGCCTATTTTGAAGCCTTACTATACTATGACCATTTTTATGACATTTTGAGGCCATACTATACTATGACTTTTTTTGGCCTATTTTGAAGCCTTACTATACTATGACCATTTTTATGACTTTTTGAGGCCATACTATACTATGACTTTTTTTGGCCTATTTTGAAGCCTTACTATACTATGACCATTTTTATGACATTTTGAGGCCATACTATACTATGACTTTTTTTGGCCTATTTTGAAGCCTTACTATACTATGACCATTTTTATGACATTTTGAGGCCATACTATACTATGACTTTTTTTGGCCTATTTTGAAGCCTTACTATACTATGACCATTATTATGACATTTTGAAGCCATACTAAAGTATGACTTTTTTTGGCCTATTTTGAAGCCTTACTATACTGTGACCATTTTTATGACATTTTGAGGCCATACTAAAGTATGACTTTTTTTGGCCTATTTTGAAGCCTTACTATACTATGACCATTTTTATGACATTTTGAGGCCTTACTATACTATGACTTTTTTTGGCCTATTTTGAAGCCTTACTATACTATGACCATTTTTATGACTTTTTGAGGCCATACTATACTATGACTTTTTTTGACCATTTTGAAGCCTTACTATACTATGACCATACTATACTATGACTTTTTGAGGCCATACTATACTATGACTTTTTTTGGCCTATTTTGAAGCCTTACTATACTATGACCATTTTTATGACATTTTGAGGCCATACTAAAGTATGACTTTTTTTGGCCTATTTTGAAGCCTTACTATACTATGACCATTTTTATGACATTTTGAGGCCATACTATACTATGACTTTTTATGGCCTATTTTGAAGCCTTACTATACTATGACCAATTTTATGACTTTTTGAGGCCATACTATACTATGACTTTTTTTGACCATTTTGAAGCCTTACTATACTATGACTTTTTTTGGCCTATTTTGAAGCCTTACTATACTATGACCATACTATACTATGACTTTTTGAGGACATACTATACTATGACTTTTTTTGGCCTATTTTGAAGCCTTACTATACTATGACCATTTTTATGACATTTTGAAGCCATACTAAAGTATGACTTTTTTTGGCCTATTTTGAAGCCTTACTATACTATGACCATTTTTATGACATTTTGAAGCCATACTAAAGTATGACTTTTTTTGGCCTATTTTGAAGCCTTACTATACTATGACCATTTTTATGACATTTTGAGGCCATACTATACTATGACTTTTTTTGGCCTATTTTGAAGCCTTACTATACTATGACCATTTTTATGACTTTTTGAGGCCATATTATACTATGACTTTTTTTGACCATTTTGAAGCCTTACTATACTACGACCATACTATACTATGACTTTTTGAGGACATACTATAGTATGACTTTTTTTGGCCTATCTTGTAGCCTTGCTATACTATGACCATTTTTATGACTTTTTGAGGCCATACTATACTATGACTTTTTTTGACCATTTTGAAGCCTTACTATACTATGACCATACTATACTATGACTTTTTGAGGCCATACTATACTATGACTTTTTTGGCCTATTTTGAAGCCTTACTATACTATGACTTTTTTTGGCCTATTTTGAAGCCTTACTATACTATGACCATACTATACTATGACTTTTTGAGGCCATACTATACTATGACTTTTTGAGGCCATACTATACTATGACTTTTTTTGGCCTATTTTGAAGCCTTACTATACTATGACTTTTTTTGGCCTATTTTGAAGCCTTACTATACTATGACCATTTTTATGACATTTTGAGGCCATACTATACTATGACTTTTTTTGGCCTATTTTGAAGCCTTACTATACTATGACCATTTTTATGACATTTTGAGGCCATACTAAAGTATGACTTTTTTTTGGCCTATTTTGAAGCCTTACTATACTACGACCATTTTTATGACATTTTGAGGCCATACTATACTATGACTTTTTATGGCCTATTTTGAAGCCTTACTATACTATGACCATTTTTATGACTTTTTGAGGCCATACTATACTATGACTTTTTTTGACCATTTTGAAGCCTTACTATACTATGACTTTTTTTGGCCTATTTTGAAGCCTTACTATACTATGACCATACTATACTATGACTTTTTGAGGACATACTATACTATGACTTTTTTTGACCATTTTGAAGCCTTACTATTCTATGACCATACTATACTATGACTTTTTGAGGCCATACTATACTATGACTTTTTTTGGCCTATTTTGAGGCCTTACTATACTATGACCATTTTTATGACATTTTGAGGCCATACTAAAGTATGACTTTTTTTGGCCTATTTTGAAGCCTTACTATACTATGACCATTTTTATGACATTTTGAGGCCATACTATACTATGACTTTTTATGGCCTATTTTGAAGCCTTACTATACTATGACCATTTTTATGACATTTTGAGGCCATACTAAAGTATGACTTTTTTTGGCCTATTTTGAAGCCTTACTATACTATGACCATACTATACTATGACTTTTTGAGGCCATACTATACTATGACTTTTTTTGGCCTATTTTGAAGCCTTACTATACTATGACCATTTTTATGACATTTTGAAGCCATACTAAAGTATGACTTTTTTTGGCCTATTTTGAAGCCTTACTATACTATGACCATTTTTATGACATTTTGAGGCCATACTATACTATGACTTTTTTTGGCCTATTTTGAAGCCTTACTATACTATGACCATTTTTATGACTTTTTGAGGCCATACTATACTATGACTTTTTTTGACCATTTTGAAGCCTTACTATACTACGACCATACTATACTATGACTTTTTGAGGACATACTATACTATGACTTTTTTTGGCCTATTTTGAAGCCTTACTATACTATGACCATTTTTATGACATTTTGAGGCCATACTATACTATGACTTTTTTTGGCCTATTTTGAAGCCTTACTATACTATGACCATTTTTATGACATTTTGAGGCCATACTATACTATGACTTTTTATGGCCTATTTTGAAGCCTTACTATACTATGACCATTTTTATGACTTTTTGAGGCCATACTATACTATGACCTTTTTGACCATTTTGAAGCCTTACTATACTATGACTTTTTTTGAACTATTTTGAAGCCTTACTATACTATGACCATACTATACTATGACTTTTTGAGGCCATACTATACTATGACTTTTTCTGGCCTATTTTGAAGCCTTACTATACTATGACTTTTTTTGGCCTATTTTGAAGCCTTACTATACTATGACCATTTTTATGACTTTTTGACGCCATACTATACTATGACTTTTTTTGGCCTATTTTGAAGCCTTACTATACTATGACCATTTTTATGACATTTTGAGGCCATACTATACTATGACTTTTTTTGGCCTATTTTGAAGCCTTACTATACTATGACCATTTTTATGACATTTTGAGGCCATACTATACTATGACTTTTTTTTGGCCTATTTTGAAGCCTTACTATACTATGACCATTTTTATGACTTTTTGAGGCCATACTATACTATGACCTTTTTGACCATTTTGAAGCCTTACTATACTATGACTTTTTTTGAACTATTTTGAAGCCTTACTATACTATGACCATACTATACTATGACTTTTTGAGGCCATACTATACTATTACTTTTTCTGGCCTATTTTGAAGCCTTACTATACTATGACTTTTTTTGGCCTATTTTGAAGCCTTACTATACTATGACCATTTTTATGACATTTTGAGGCCATACTATACTATGACTTTTTTTGGCCTATTTTGAAGCCTTACTATACTATGACCATTTTTATGACATTTTGAGGCCATACTAAAGTATGACTTTTTTTGGCCTATTTTGAAGCCTTACTATACTATGACCATTTTTATGACTTTTTGAGGCCATACTATACTATGACTTTTTTTGACCATTTTGAAGCCTTACTATACTATGACCATACTATACTATGACTTTTTGAGGCCATACTATACTATGACTTTTTTTGGCCTATTTTGAAGCCTTACTATACTATGACCATACTATACTATGACTTTTTGAGGCCATACTATACTATGACTTTTTTTGGCCTATTTTGAAGCCTTACTATACTATGACTTTTTTTGGCCTATTTTGAAGCCTTACTATACTATGACCATACTATACTATAACTTTTTGAGGCCATACTATACTATGACTTTTTTTGGCCTATTTTGAAGCCTTACTATACTATGACCATACTATACTATGACTTTTTGAGGCCATACTATACTATGACTTTTTTTGGCCTATTTTGAAGCCTTACTATACTATGACTTTTTTTGGCCTATTTTGAAGCCTTACTATACTATGACCATTTTTATGACATTTTGAGGCCATACTATACTATGACTTTTTTTGGCCTATTTTGAAGCCTTACTATACTATGACCATTTTTATGACATTTTGAGGCCATACTAAAGTATGACTTTTTTTGGCCTATTTTGAAGCCTTACTATACTATGACCATTTTTATGACATTTTGAGGCCATACTAAAGTATGACTTTTTTTGGCCTATTTTGAAGCCTTACTATACTATGACCATTTTTATGACATTTTGAGGCCATACTAAAGTATGACTTTTTTTGGCCTATTTTGAAGCCTTACTATACTATGACCATTTTTATGACATTTTGAGGCCATACTATACTATGACTTTTTTTGGCCTATTTTGAAGCCTTACTATACTATGACCATACTATACTATGACTTTATGAGGACATACTATAGTATGACTTTTTTTGGCCTATCTTGTAGCCTTACTATATTATGACCATTTTTATGACTTTTTGAGGCCATACTATACTATGACTTTTTTTGGCCTATTTTGAATCCTTACTATACTATGACTTTTTTTGGCCTATTTTGAAGCCTTACTATACTATGACCATTTTTATGACTTTTTGAGGCCATACTATACTATGAATTTTTTTGACCATTTTGAAGCCTTACTATACTATGACTTTTTTTGGCCTATTTTGAAGCCTTACTATACTATGACCATACTATACTATGACTTTTTGAGGACATACTATACTATGACTTTTTTTGACCATTTTGAAGCCTTACTATACTATGACTTTTTTTGGCCTATTTTGAAGCCTTACTATTCTATGACCATACTATACTATGACTTTTTGAGGCCATACTATACTATGACTTTTTTTGGCCTATTTTGAGGCCTTACTATACTATGACCATTTTTATGACATTTTGAGGCCATACTATACTATGACTTTTTTTGGCCATTTTGAAGCCTTACTATACTATGACCATTTTTATGACATTTTGAGGCCATACTATACTATGACTTTTTTTGGCCTATTTTGAAGCCTTACTATACTATGACCATACTATACTATGACTTTTTGAGGCCATACTATACTATGACTTTTTTTGGCCTATTTTGAAGCCTTACTATACTATGACTTTTTTTGGCCTATTTTGAAGCCTTACTATACTATGACCATACTATACTATGACTTTTTGAGGCCATACTATACTATGACTTTTTTTGGCCTATTTTGAAGCCTTATTATACTATGACTTTTTTTGGCCTATTTTGAAGCCTTACTATACTATGACCATTTTTATGACTTTTTGACGCCATACTATACTATAACTTTTTTTGGCCTATTTTGAAGCCTTACTATACTATGACCATTTTTATGACATTTTGAGGCCATACTATACTATGACTTTTTTTGGCCTATTTTGAAGCCTTACTATACTATGACCATTTTTATGACATTTTGAGGCCATACTATACTATGACTTTTTTTGGCCTATTTTGAAGCCTTACTATACTATGACCATTTTTATGACTTTTTGAGGCCATACTATACTATGACTTTTTTTGGCCTATTTTGAAGCCTTACTATACTATGACCATTTTTATGACATTTTGAGGCCATACTATACTATGACTTTTTTTGGCCTATTTTGAAGCCTTACTATACTATGACCATTTTTATGACATTTTGAGGCCATACTATACTATGACTTTTTTTGGCCTATTTTGAAGCCTTACTATACTATGACCATTATTATGACATTTTGAAGCCATACTAAAGTATGACTTTTTTTGGCCTATTTTGAAGCCTTACTATACTGTGACCATTTTTATGACATTTTGAGGCCATACTAAAGTATGACTTTTTTTGGCCTATTTTGAAGCCTTACTATACTATGACCATTTTTATGACATTTTGAGGCCTTACTATACTATGACTTTTTTTGGCCTATTTTGAAGCCTTACTATACTATGACCATTTTTATGACTTTTTGAGGCCATACTATACTATGACTTTTTTTGACCATTTTGAAGCCTTACTATACTATGACCATACTATACTATGACTTTTTGAGGCCATACTATACTATGACTTTTTTTGGCCTATTTTGAAGCCTTACTATACTATGACCATTTTTATGACATTTTGAGGCCATACTAAAGTATGACTTTTTTTGGCCTATTTTGAAGCCTTACTATACTATGACCATTTTTATGACATTTTGAGGCCATACTATACTATGACTTTTTATGGCCTATTTTGAAGCCTTACTATACTATGACCAATTTTATGACTTTTTGAGGCCATACTATACTATGACTTTTTTTGACCATTTTGAAGCCTTACTATACTATGACTTTTTTTGGCCTATTTTGAAGCCTTACTATACTATGACCATACTATACTATGACTTTTTGAGGACATACTATACTATGACTTTTTTTGGCCTATTTTGAAGCCTTACTATACTATGACCATTTTTATGACATTTTGAAGCCATACTAAAGTATGACTTTTTTTGGCCTATTTTGAAGCCTTACTATACTATGACCATTTTTATGACATTTTGAAGCCATACTAAAGTATGACTTTTTTTGGCCTATTTTGAAGCCTTACTATACTATGACCATTTTTATGACATTTTGAGGCCATACTATACTATGACTTTTTTTGGCCTATTTTGAAGCCTTACTATACTATGACCATTTTTATGACTTTTTGAGGCCATATTATACTATGACTTTTTTTGACCATTTTGAAGCCTTACTATACTACGACCATACTATACTATGACTTTTTGAGGACATACTATAGTATGACTTTTTTTGGCCTATCTTGTAGCCTTGCTATACTATGACCATTTTTATGACTTTTTGAGGCCATACTATACTATGACTTTTTTTGACCATTTTGAAGCCTTACTATACTATGACCATACTATACTATGACTTTTTGAGGCCATACTATACTATGACTTTTTTTGGCCTATTTTGAAGCCTTACTATACTATGACTTTTTTTGGCCTATTTTGAAGCCTTACTATACTATGACCATACTATACTATGACTTTTTGAGGCCATACTATACTATGACTTTTTGAGGCCATACTATACTATGACTTTTTTTGGCCTATTTTGAAGCCTTACTATACTATGACTTTTTTTGGCCTATTTTGAAGCCTTACTATACTATGACCATTTTTATGACATTTTGAGGCCATACTATACTATGACTTTTTTTGGCCTATTTTGAAGCCTTACTATACTATGACCATTTTTATGACATTTTGAGGCCATACTAAAGTATGACTTTTTTTTGGCCTATTTTGAAGCCTTACTATACTACGACCATTTTTATGACATTTTGAGGCCATACTATACTATGACTTTTTATGGCCTATTTTGAAGCCTTACTATACTATGACCATTTTTATGACTTTTTGAGGCCATACTATACTATGACTTTTTTTGACCATTTTGAAGCCTTACTATACTATGACTTTTTTTGGCCTATTTTGAAGCCTTACTATACTATGACCATACTATACTATGACTTTTTGAGGACATACTATACTATGACTTTTTTTGACCATTTTGAAGCCTTACTATTCTATGACCATACTATACTATGACTTTTTGAGGCCATACTATACTATGACTTTTTTTGGCCTATTTTGAAGCCTTACTATACTATGACTTTTTTTGGCCTATTTTGAAGCCTTACTATACTATGACCATACTATACTATGACTTTTTGAGGACATACTATACTATGACTTTTTTTGGCCTATTTTGAAGCCTTACTATACTATGACCATACTATACTATGACTTTTTGAGGACATACTATAGTATGACTTTTTTTGGCCTATCTTGTAGCCTTACTATACTATGACCATTTTTATGACTTTTTGAGGCCATACTATACTATGACTTTTTTGACCATTTTGAAGCCTTACTATACTATGACCATACTATACTATGACTTTTTGAGGCCATACTATACTATGACTTTTTTTGGCCTATTTTGAGGCCATACTATACTATGACTTTTTTTGGCCTATTTTGAAGCCTTACTATACTATGACCATTTTTATGACATTTTGAGGCCATACTATACTATGACTTTTTTTGGCCTATTTTGAAGCCTTACTATACTATGACCATTTTTATGACATTTTGAGGCCATACTATACTATGACTTTTTTTGGCCTATTTTGAAGCCTTACTATACTATGACCATACTATACTATGACTTTATGAGGACATACTATAGTATGACTTTTTTGGCCTATCTTGTAGCCTTACTATATTATGACCATTTTTATGACTTTTTGAGGCCATACTATACTATGACTTTTTTTGGCCTATTTTGAATCCTTACTATACTATGACTTTTTTTGGCCTATTTTAAAGCCTTACTATACTATGACCATTTTTATGACATTTTGAGGCCATACTATACTATGACTTTTTTTGGCCATTTTGAAGCCTTACTATACTATGACCATTTTTATGACATTTTGAGGCCATACTATACTATGACTTTTTTTGGCCTATTTTGAAGCCTTACTATACTATGACCATACTATACTATGACTTTTTGAGGCCATACTATACTATGACTTTTTTTGGCCTATTTTGAAGCCTTACTATACTATGACCATTTTTATGACATTTTGAGGCCATACTAAAGTATGACTTTTTTTGGCCTATTTTGAAGCCTTACTATACTATGACCATTTTTATGACATTTTGAGGCCATACTAAAGTATGACTTTTTTTGGCCTATTTTGAAGCCTTACTATACTATGACCATTTTTATGACATTTTGAGGCCATACTAAAGTATGACTTTTTTTGGCCTATTTTGAAGCCTTACTATACTATGACTTTTTTTGGCCTATTTTGAAGCCTTACTATACTATGACCATACTATACTATGACTTTTTGAGGCCATACTATACTATGACTTTTTGAGGCCATACTATACTATGACTTTTTTTGGCCTATTTTGAAGCCTAACTATACTATGACTTTTTTTGGCCTATTTTGAAGCCTTACTATACTATGACCATACTATACTATAACTTTTTGAGGCCATACTATACTATGACTTTTTTTGGCCTATTTTGAAGCCTTACTATACTATGACCATACTATACTATGACTTTTTGAGGCCATACTATACTATGACTTTTTTTGGCCTATTTTGAAGCCTTACTATACTATGACTTTTTTTGGCCTATTTTGAAGCCTTACTATACTATGACCATTTTTATGACATTTTGAAGCCATACTAAAGTATGACTTTTTTTGGCCTATTTTGAAGCCTTACTATACTATGACCATTTTTATGACATTTTGAGGCCATACTATACTATGACTTTTTTTGGCCTATTTTGAAGCCTTACTATACTATGACCATTTTTATGACTTTTTGAGGCCATACTATACTATGACTTTTTTTGACCATTTTGAAGCCTTACTATACTACGACCATACTATACTATGACTTTTTGAGGACATACTATACTATGACTTTTTTTGGCCTATTTTGAAGCCTTACTATACTATGACCATTTTTATGACATTTTGAGGCCATACTATACTATGACTTTTTTTGGCCTATTTTGAAGCCTTACTATACTATGACCATTTTTATGACATTTTGAGGCCATACTATACTATGACTTTTTATGGCCTATTTTGAAGCCTTACTATACTATGACCATTTTTATGACTTTTTGAGGCCATACTATACTATGACCTTTTTGACCATTTTGAAGCCTTACTATACTATGACTTTTTTTGAACTATTTTGAAGCCTTACTATACTATGACCATACTATACTATGACTTTTTGAGGCCATACTATACTATGACTTTTTCTGGCCTATTTTGAAGCCTTACTATACTATGACTTTTTTTGGCCTATTTTGAAGCCTTACTATACTATGACCATTTTTATGACTTTTTGACGCCATACTATACTATGACTTTTTTTGGCCTATTTTGAAGCCTTACTATACTATGACCATTTTTATGACATTTTGAGGCCATACTATACTATGACTTTTTTTGGCCTATTTTGAAGCCTTACTATACTATGACCATTTTTATGACATTTTGAGGCCATACTATACTATGACTTTTTTTTGGCCTATTTTGAAGCCTTACTATACTATGACCATTTTTATGACTTTTTGAGGCCATACTATACTATGACCTTTTTGACCATTTTGAAGCCTTACTATACTATGACTTTTTTTGAACTATTTTGAAGCCTTACTATACTATGACCATACTATACTATGACTTTTTGAGGCCATACTATACTATTACTTTTTCTGGCCTATTTTGAAGCCTTACTATACTATGACTTTTTTTGGCCATTTTGAAGCCTTACTATACTATGACCATTTTTATGACATTTTGAGGCCATACTATACTATGACTTTTTTTGGCCTATTTTGAAGCCTTACTATACTATGACCATTTTTATGACATTTTGAGGCCATACTAAAGTATGACTTTTTTTGGCCTATTTTGAAGCCTTACTATACTATGACCATTTTTATGACTTTTTGAGGCCATACTATACTATGACTTTTTTTGACCATTTTGAAGCCTTACTATACTATGACCATACTATACTATGACTTTTTGAGGCCATACTATACTATGACTTTTTTTGACCATTTTGAAGCCTTACTATACTATGACCATACTATACTATGACTTTTTGAGGCCATACTATACTATGACTTTTTTTGGCCTATTTTGAAGCCTTACTATACTATGACCATACTATACTATGACTTTTTGAGGCCATACTATACTATGACTTTTTTTGGCCTATTTTGAAGCCTTACTATACTATGACTTTTTTTGGCCTATTTTGAAGCCTTACTATACTATGACCATACTATACTATAACTTTTTGAGGCCATACTATACTATGACTTTTTTTGGCCTATTTTGAAGCCTTACTATACTATGACCATACTATACTATGACTTTTTGAGGCCATACTATACTATGACTTTTTTTGGCCTATTTTGAAGCCTTACTATACTATGACTTTTTTTGGCCTATTTTGAAGCCTTACTATACTATGACCATTTTTATGACATTTTGAGGCCATACTATACTATGACTTTTTTTGGCCTATTTTGAAGCCTTACTATACTATGACCATACTATACTATGACTTTATGAGGACATACTATAGTATGACTTTTTTTGGCCTATCTTGTAGCCTTACTATATTATGACCATTTTTATGACTTTTTGAGGCCATACTATACTATGACTTTTTTTGGCCTATTTTGAATCCTTACTATACTATGACTTTTTTTGGCCTATTTTGAAGCCTTACTATACTATGACCATTTTTATGACTTTTTGAGGCCATACTATACTATGAATTTTTTTGACCATTTTGAAGCCTTACTATACTATGACTTTTTTTGGCCTATTTTGAAGCCTTACTATACTATGACCATACTATACTATGACTTTTTGAGGACATACTATACTATGACTTTTTTTGACCATTTTGAAGCCTTACTATACTATGACTTTTTTTGGCCTATTTTGAAGCCTTACTATTCTATGACCATACTATACTATGACTTTTTGAGGCCATACTATACTATGACTTTTTTTGGCCTATTTTGAGGCCTTACTATACTATGACCATTTTTATGACATTTTGAGGCCATACTAAAGTATGACTTTTTTTGGCCTATTTTGAAGCCTTACTATACTATGACCATTTTTATGACTTTTTGAGGCCATACTATACTATGACTTTTTATGGCCTATTTTGAAGCCTTACTATACTATGACCATTTTTATGACTTTTTGAGGCCATACTATACTATGACTTTTTTTTACCATTTTGAAGCCTTACTATACTATGACTTTTTTTGGCCTATTTTGAAGCCTTACTATACTATGACCATACTATACTATGACTTTTTGAGGACATACTATAGTATGACTTTTTTTGGCCTATCTTGTAGCCTTACTATACTATGACCATTTTTATGACTTTTTGAGGCCATACTATACTATGACTTTTTTGACCATTTTGAAGCCTTACTATACTATGACCATACTATACTATGACTTTTTGAGGCCATACTATACTATGACTTTTTTTGGCCTATTTTGAGGCCATACTATACTATGACTTTTTTTGGCCTATTTTGAAGCCTTACTATACTATGACCATTTTTATGACATTTTGAGGCCATACTATACTATGACTTTTTTTGGCCTATTTTGAAGCCTTACTATACTATGACCATTTTTATGACATTTTGAGGCCATACTATACTATGACTTTTTTTGGCCTATTTTGAAGCCTTACTATACTATGACCATACTATACTATGACTTTATGAGGACATACTATAGTATGACTTTTTTTGGCCTATCTTGTAGCCTTACTATATTATGACCATTTTTATGACTTTTTGAGGCCATACTATACTATGACTTTTTTTGGCCTATTTTGAATCCTTACTATACTATGACTTTTTTTGGCCTATTTTAAAGCCTTACTATACTATGACCATTTTTATGACATTTTGAGGCCATACTATACTATGACTTTTTTTGGCCATTTTGAAGCCTTACTATACTATGACCATTTTTATGACATTTTGAGGCCATACTATACTATGACTTTTTTTGGCCTATTTTGAAGCCTTACTATACTATGACCATACTATACTATGACTTTTTGAGGCCATACTATACTATGACTTTTTTTGGCCTATTTTGAAGCCTTACTATACTATGACTTTTTTTGGCCTATTTTGAAGCCTTACTATACTATGACCATACTATACTATGACTTTTTGAGGCCATACTATACTATGACTTTTTTTGGCCTATTTTGAAGCCTTATTATACTATGACTTTTTTTGGCCTATTTTGAAGCCTTACTATACTATGACCATTTTTATGACTTTTTGACGCCATACTATACTATAACTTTTTTTGGCCTATTTTGAAGCCTTACTATACTATGACCATTTTTATGACATTTTGAGGCCATACTATACTATGACTTTTTTTGGCCTATTTTGAAGCCTTACTATACTATGACCATTTTTATGACATTTTGAGGCCATACTATACTATGACTTTTTTTGGCCTATTTTGAAGCCTTACTATACTATGACCATTTTTATGACTTTTTGAGGCCATACTATACTATGACTTTTTTTGGCCTATTTTGAAGCCTTACTATACTATGACCATTTTTATGACATTTTGAGGCCATACTATACTATGACTTTTTTTGGCCTATTTTGAAGCCTTACTATACTATGACCATTTTTATGACATTTTGAGGCCATACTATACTATGACTTTTTTTGGCCTATTTTGAAGCCTTACTATACTATGACCATTATTATGACATTTTGAAGCCATACTAAAGTATGACTTTTTTTGGCCTATTTTGAAGCCTTACTATACTGTGACCATTTTTATGACATTTTGAGGCCATACTAAAGTATGACTTTTTTTGGCCTATTTTGAAGCCTTACTATACTATGACCATTTTTATGACATTTTGAGGCCTTACTATACTATGACTTTTTTTGGCCTATTTTGAAGCCTTACTATACTATGACCATTTTTATGACTTTTTGAGGCCATACTATACTATGACTTTTTTTGACCATTTTGAAGCCTTACTATACTATGACCATACTATACTATGACTTTTTGAGGCCATACTATACTATGACTTTTTTTGGCCTATTTTGAAGCCTTACTATACTATGACCATTTTTATGACATTTTGAGGCCATACTAAAGTATGACTTTTTTTGGCCTATTTTGAAGCCTTACTATACTATGACCATTTTTATGACATTTTGAGGCCATACTATACTATGACTTTTTATGGCCTATTTTGAAGCCTTACTATACTATGACCAATTTTATGACTTTTTGAGGCCATACTATACTATGACTTTTTTTGACCATTTTGAAGCCTTACTATACTATGACTTTTTTTGGCCTATTTTGAAGCCTTACTATACTATGACCATACTATACTATGACTTTTTGAGGACATACTATACTATGACTTTTTTTGGCCTATTTTGAAGCCTTACTATACTATGACCATTTTTATGACATTTTGAAGCCATACTAAAGTATGACTTTTTTTGGCCTATTTTGAAGCCTTACTATACTATGACCATTTTTATGACATTTTGAAGCCATACTAAAGTATGACTTTTTTTGGCCTATTTTGAAGCCTTACTATACTATGACCATTTTTATGACATTTTGAGGCCATACTATACTATGACTTTTTTTGGCCTATTTTGAAGCCTTACTATACTATGACCATTTTTATGACTTTTTGAGGCCATATTATACTATGACTTTTTTTGACCATTTTGAAGCCTTACTATACTACGACCATACTATACTATGACTTTTTGAGGACATACTATAGTATGACTTTTTTTGGCCTATCTTGTAGCCTTGCTATACTATGACCATTTTTATGACTTTTTGAGGCCATACTATACTATGACTTTTTTTGACCATTTTGAAGCCTTACTATACTATGACCATACTATACTATGACTTTTTGAGGCCATACTATACTATGACTTTTTTTGGCCTATTTTGAAGCCTTACTATACTATGACTTTTTTTGGCCTATTTTGAAGCCTTACTATACTATGACCATACTATACTATGACTTTTTGAGGCCATACTATACTATGACTTTTTGAGGCCATACTATACTATGACTTTTTTTGGCCTATTTTGAAGCCTTACTATACTATGACTTTTTTTGGCCTATTTTGAAGCCTTACTATACTATGACCATTTTTATGACATTTTGAGGCCATACTATACTATGACTTTTTTTGGCCTATTTTGAAGCCTTACTATACTATGACCATTTTTATGACATTTTGAGGCCATACTAAAGTATGACTTTTTTTTGGCCTATTTTGAAGCCTTACTATACTACGACCATTTTTATGACATTTTGAGGCCATACTATACTATGACTTTTTATGGCCTATTTTGAAGCCTTACTATACTATGACCATTTTTATGACTTTTTGAGGCCATACTATACTATGACTTTTTTTGACCATTTTGAAGCCTTACTATACTATGACTTTTTTTGGCCTATTTTGAAGCCTTACTATACTATGACCATACTATACTATGACTTTTTGAGGACATACTATACTATGACTTTTTTTGACCATTTTGAAGCCTTACTATTCTATGACCATACTATACTATGACTTTTTGAGGCCATACTATACTATGACTTTTTTTGGCCTATTTTGAAGCCTTACTATACTATGACTTTTTTTGGCCTATTTTGAAGCCTTACTATACTATGACCATACTATACTATGACTTTTTGAGGACATACTATAGTATGACTTTTTTTGGCCTATCTTGTAGCCTTACTATACTATGACCATTTTTATGACTTTTTGAGGCCATACTATACTATGACTTTTTTGACCATTTTGAAGCCTTACTATACTATGACCATACTATACTATGACTTTTTGAGGCCATACTATACTATGACTTTTTTTGGCCTATTTTGAGGCCATACTATACTATGACTTTTTTTGGCCTATTTTGAAGCCTTACTATACTATGACCATTTTTATGACATTTTGAGGCCATACTATACTATGACTTTTTTTGGCCTATTTTGAAGCCTTACTATACTATGACCATTTTTATGACATTTTGAGGCCATACTATACTATGACTTTTTTTGGCCTATTTTGAAGCCTTACTATACTATGACCATACTATACTATGACTTTATGAGGACATACTATAGTATGACTTTTTTTGGCCTATCTTGTAGCCTTACTATATTATGACCATTTTTATGACTTTTTGAGGCCATACTATACTATGACTTTTTTTGACCGTTTTGAAGCCTTACTATACTATGACCATACTATACTATGACTTTTTGAGGCCATACTATACTATGACTTTTTTTGGCCTATTTTGAAGCCTTACTATACTATGACCATTTTTATGACATTTTGAGGCCATACTATACTATGACTTTTTTTGGCCTATTTTGAAGCCTTACTATACTATGACCATTTTTATGACATTTTGAGGCCATACTATACTATGACTTTTTTTGGCCTATTTTGAAGCCTTACTATACTATGACCATTTTTATGACTTTTTGAGGCCATACTATACTATGACTTTTTTTGGCCTATTTTGAAGCCTTACTATACTATGACCATTTTTATGACTTTTTGAGGCCATACTATACTATGACTTTTTTTGGCCTATTTTGAAGCCTTACTATACTATGACCATACTATACTATGACTTTATGAGGACATACTATAGTATGACTTTTTTTGGCCTATTTTGTAGCCATACTATACTATGACTTTTTTTGACCATTTTGAAGCCTTACTATACTATGACTTTTTTTGGCCTATTTTGAAGCCTTACTATACTATGACCATACTATACTATGACTTTTTGAGGACATACTATACTATGACTTTTTTTGGCCTATTTTGAAGCCTTACTATTCTATGACCATACTATACTATGACTTTTTGAGGCCATACTATACTATGACTTTTTTTGGCCTATTTTGAGGCCTTACTATACTATGACCATTTTTATGACATTTTGAGGCCATACTAAAGTATGACTTTTTTTGGCCTATTTTGAAGCCTTACTATACTATGACCATTTTTATGACTTTTTGAGGCCATACTATACTATGACTTTTTATGGCCTATTTTGAAGCCTTACTATACTATGACCATTTTTATGACTTTTTGAGGCCATACTATACTATGACTTTTTTTTACCATTTTGAAGCCTTACTATACTATGACTTTTTTTGGCCTATTTTGAAGCCTTACTATACTATGACCATACTATACTATGACTTTTTGAGGACATACTATAGTATGACTTTTTTTGGCCTATCTTGTAGCCTTACTATACTATGACCATTTTTATGACTTTTTGAGGCCATACTATACTATGACTTTTTTGACCATTTTGAAGCCTTACTATACTATGACCATACTATACTATGACTTTTTGAGGCCATACTATACTATGACTTTTTTTGGCCTATTTTGAGGCCATACTATACTATGACTTTTTTTGGCCTATTTTGAAGCCTTACTATACTATGACCATTTTTATGACATTTTGAGGCCATACTATACTATGACTTTTTTTGGCCTATTTTGAAGCCTTACTATACTATGACCATTTTTATGACATTTTGAGGCCATACTATACTATGACTTTTTATGGCCTATTTTGAAGCCTTACTATACTATGACCATTTTTATGACTTTTTGAGGCCATACTATACTATGACTTTTTTTGACCATTTTGAAGCCTTACTATACTATGACCATACTATACTATGACTTTTTGAGGCCATACTATACTATGACTTTTTTTGGCCTATTTTGAATCCTTACTATACTATGACTTTTTTTGGCCTATTTTGAAGCCTTACTATACTATAACCATTTTTATGACATTTTGAGGCCATACTATACTATGACTTTTTTTGGCCTATTTTGAAGCCTTACTATACTATGACCATTTTTATGACATTTTGAGGCCATACTATACTATGACTTTTTTTGGGCTTATTTTGAAGCCTTACTATACTATGACCATACTATACTATGACTTTTTGAGGCCATACTATACTATGACTTTTTTTGGCCTATTTTGAAGCCTTACTATACTATGACCATTTTTATGACATTTTGAGGCCATACTATACTATGACTTTTTTTGGCCTATTTTGAAGCCTTACTATACTATGACCATTTTTATGACATTTTGAGGCCATACTAAAGTATGACTTTTTTTGGCCTATTTTGAAGCCTTACTATACTATGACCATTTTTATGACATTTTGAGGCCTTACTATACTATGACTTTTTTTGGCCTATTTTGAAGCCTTACTATACTATGACCATTTTTATGACTTTTTGAGGCCATACTATACTATGACTTTTTTTGACCATTTTGAAGCCTTACTATACTATGACCATACTATACTATGACTTTTTGAAGCCATACTATACTATGACTTTTTTTGGCCTATTTTGAAGCCTTACTATACTATGACCATTTTTATGACATTTTGAGGCCATACTAAAGTATGACTTTTTTTGGCCTATTTTGAAGCCTTACTATACTATGACCATTTTTATGACATTTTGAGGCCATACTATACTATGACTTTTTATGGCCTATTTTGAAGCCTTACTATACTATGACCAATTTTATGACTTTTTGAGGCCATACTATACTATGACTTTTTTTGACCATTTTGAAGCCTTACTATACTATGACTTTTTTTGGCCTATTTTGAAGCCTTACTATACTATGACCATACTATACTATGACTTTTTGAGGACATACTATACTATGACTTTTTTTGGCCTATTTTGAAGCCTTACTATACTATGACCATTTTTATGACATTTTGAAGCCATACTAAAGTATGACTTTTTTTGGCCTATTTTGAAGCCTTACTATACTATGACCATTTTTATGACATTTTGAGGCCATACTATACTATGACTTTTTTTGGCCTATTTTGAAGCCTTACTATACTATGACCATTTTTATGACTTTTTGAGGCCATACTATACTATGACTTTTTTTGACCATTTTGAAGCCTTACTATACTACGACCATACTATACTATGACTTTTTGAGGACATACTATACTATGACTTTTTTTGGCCTATTTTGAAGCCTTACTATACTATGACCATTTTTATGACATTTTGAGGCCATACTATACTATGACTTTTTATGGCCTATTTTGAAGCCTTACTATACTATGACCATTTTTATGACTTTTTGAGGCCATACTATACTATGACCTTTTTGACCATTTTGAAGCCTTACTATACTATGACTTTTTTTGAACTATTTTGAAGCCTTACTATACTATGACCATACTATACTATGACTTTTTGAGGCCATACTATACTATGACTTTTTCTGGCCTATTTTGAAGCCTTACTATACTATGACTTTTTTTGGCCTATTTTGAAGCCTTACTATACTATGACCATTTTTATGACTTTTTGACGCCATACTATACTATGACTTTTTTTGGCCTATTTTGAAGCCTTACTATACTATGACCATTTTTATGACATTTTGAGGCCATACTATACTATGACTTTTTTTGGCCTATTTTGAAGCCTTACTATACTATGACCATTTTTATGACATTTTGAGGCCATACTATACTATGACTTTTTTTTGGCCTATTTTGAAGCCTTACTATACTATGACCATTTTTATGACTTTTTGAGGCCATACTATACTATGACCTTTTTGACCATTTTGAAGCCTTACTATACTATGACTTTTTTTGAACTATTTTGAAGCCTTACTATACTATGACCATACTATACTATGACTTTTTGAGGCCATACTATACTATTACTTTTTCTGGCCTATTTTGAAGCCTTACTATACTATGACTTTTTTTGGCCTATTTTGAAGCCTTACTATACTATGACCATTTTTATGACATTTTGAGGCCATACTATACTATGACTTTTTTTGGCCTATTTTGAAGCCTTACTATACTATGACCATTTTTATGACATTTTGAGGCCATACTAAAGTATGACTTTTTTTGGCCTATTTTGAAGCCTTACTATACTATGACCATTTTTATGACTTTTTGAGGCCATACTATACTATGACTTTTTTTGACCATTTTGAAGCCTTACTATACTATGACCATACTATACTATGACTTTTTGAGGCCATACTATACTATGACTTTTTTTGGCCTATTTTGAAGCCTTACTATACTATGACCATACTATACTATGACTTTTTGAGGCCATACTATACTATGACTTTTTTTGGCCTATTTTGAAGCCTTACTATACTATGACTTTTTTTGGCCTATTTTGAAGCCTTACTATACTATGACCATACTATACTATAACTTTTTGAGGCCATACTATACTATGACTTTTTTTGGCCTATTTTGAAGCCTTACTATACTATGACCATACTATACTATGACTTTTTGAGGCCATACTATACTATGACTTTTTTTGGCCTATTTTGAAGCCTTACTATACTATGACTTTTTTTGGCCTATTTTGAAGCCTTACTATACTATGACCATTTTTATGACATTTTGAGGCCATACTATACTATGACTTTTTTTGGCCTATTTTGAAGCCTTACTATACTATGACCATTTTTATGACATTTTGAGGCCATACTAAAGTATGACTTTTTTTGGCCTATTTTGAAGCCTTACTATACTATGACCATTTTTATGACATTTTGAGGCCATACTAAAGTATGACTTTTTTTGGCCTATTTTGAAGCCTTACTATACTATGACCATTTTTATGACATTTTGAGGCCATACTAAAGTATGACTTTTTTTGGCCTATTTTGAAGCCTTACTATACTATGACCATTTTTATGACATTTTGAGGCCATACTATACTATGACTTTTTTTGGCCTATTTTGAAGCCTTACTATACTATGACCATACTATACTATGACTTTATGAGGACATACTATAGTATGACTTTTTTTGGCCTATCTTGTAGCCTTACTATATTATGACCATTTTTATGACTTTTTGAGGCCATACTATACTATGACTTTTTTTGGCCTATTTTGAATCCTTACTATACTATGACTTTTTTTGGCCTATTTTGAAGCCTTACTATACTATGACCATTTTTATGACTTTTTGAGGCCATACTATACTATGAATTTTTTTGACCATTTTGAAGCCTTACTATACTATGACTTTTTTTGGCCTATTTTGAAGCCTTACTATACTATGACCATACTATACTATGACTTTTTGAGGACATACTATACTATGACTTTTTTTGACCATTTTGAAGCCTTACTATACTATGACTTTTTTTGGCCTATTTTGAAGCCTTACTATTCTATGACCATACTATACTATGACTTTTTGAGGCCATACTATACTATGACTTTTTTTGGCCTATTTTGAGGCCTTACTATACTATGACCATTTTTATGACATTTTGAGGCCATACTAAAGTATGACTTTTTTTGGCCTATTTTGAAGCCTTACTATACTATGACCATTTTTATGACTTTTTGAGGCCATACTATACTATGACTTTTTATGGCCTATTTTGAAGCCTTACTATACTATGACCATTTTTATGACTTTTTGAGGCCATACTATACTATGACTTTTTTTTACCATTTTGAAGCCTTACTATACTATGACTTTTTTTGGCCTATTTTGAAGCCTTACTATACTATGACCATACTATACTATGACTTTTTGAGGACATACTATAGTATGACTTTTTTTGGCCTATCTTGTAGCCTTACTATACTATGACCATTTTTATGACTTTTTGAGGCCATACTATACTATGACTTTTTTGACCATTTTGAAGCCTTACTATACTATGACCATACTATACTATGACTTTTTGAGGCCATACTATACTATGACTTTTTTTGGCCTATTTTGAGGCCATACTATACTATGACTTTTTTTGGCCTATTTTGAAGCCTTACTATACTATGACCATTTTTATGACATTTTGAGGCCATACTATACTATGACTTTTTTTGGCCTATTTTGAAGCCTTACTATACTATGACCATTTTTATGACATTTTGAGGCCATACTATACTATGACTTTTTTTGGCCTATTTTGAAGCCTTACTATACTATGACCATACTATACTATGACTTTATGAGGACATACTATAGTATGACTTTTTTTGGCCTATCTTGTAGCCTTACTATATTATGACCATTTTTATGACTTTTTGAGGCCATACTATACTATGACTTTTTTTGGCCTATTTTGAATCCTTACTATACTATGACTTTTTTTGGCCTATTTTAAAGCCTTACTATACTATGACCATTTTTATGACATTTTGAGGCCATACTATACTATGACTTTTTTTGGCCATTTTGAAGCCTTACTATACTATGACCATTTTTATGACATTTTGAGGCCATACTATACTATGACTTTTTTTGGCCTATTTTGAAGCCTTACTATACTATGACCATACTATACTATGACTTTTTGAGGCCATACTATACTATGACTTTTTTTGGCCTATTTTGAAGCCTTACTATACTATGACTTTTTTTGGCCTATTTTGAAGCCTTACTATACTATGACCATACTATACTATGACTTTTTGAGGCCATACTATACTATGACTTTTTTTGGCCTATTTTGAAGCCTTATTATACTATGACTTTTTTTGGCCTATTTTGAAGCCTTACTATACTATGACCATTTTTATGACTTTTTGACGCCATACTATACTATAACTTTTTTTGGCCTATTTTGAAGCCTTACTATACTATGACCATTTTTATGACATTTTGAGGCCATACTATACTATGACTTTTTTTGGCCTATTTTGAAGCCTTACTATACTATGACCATTTTTATGACTTTTTGAGGCCATACTATACTATGACTTTTTTTGGCCTATTTTGAAGCCTTACTATACTATGACCATTTTTATGACATTTTGAGGCCATACTATACTATGACTTTTTTTGGCCTATTTTGAAGCCTTACTATACTATGACCATTTTTATGACATTTTGAGGCCATACTATACTATGACTTTTTTTGGCCTATTTTGAAGCCTTACTATACTATGACCATTATTATGACATTTTGAAGCCATACTAAAGTATGACTTTTTTTGGCCTATTTTGAAGCCTTACTATACTGTGACCATTTTTATGACATTTTGAGGCCATACTAAAGTATGACTTTTTTTGGCCTATTTTGAAGCCTTACTATACTATGACCATTTTTATGACATTTTGAGGCCTTACTATACTATGACTTTTTTTGGCCTATTTTGAAGCCTTACTATACTATGACCATTTTTATGACTTTTTGAGGCCATACTATACTATGACTTTTTTTGACCATTTTGAAGCCTTACTATACTATGACCATACTATACTATGACTTTTTGAGGCCATACTATACTATGACTTTTTTTGGCCTATTTTGAAGCCTTACTATACTATGACCATTTTTATGACATTTTGAGGCCATACTAAAGTATGACTTTTTTTGGCCTATTTTGAAGCCTTACTATACTATGACCATTTTTATGACATTTTGAGGCCATACTATACTATGACTTTTTATGGCCTATTTTGAAGCCTTACTATACTATGACCAATTTTATGACTTTTTGAGGCCATACTATACTATGACTTTTTTTGACCATTTTGAAGCCTTACTATACTATGACTTTTTTTGGCCTATTTTGAAGCCTTACTATACTATGACCATACTATACTATGACTTTTTGAGGACATACTATACTATGACTTTTTTTGGCCTATTTTGAAGCCTTACTATACTATGACCATTTTTATGACATTTTGAAGCCATACTAAAGTATGACTTTTTTTGGCCTATTTTGAAGCCTTACTATACTATGACCATTTTTATGACATTTTGAAGCCATACTAAAGTATGACTTTTTTTGGCCTATTTTGAAGCCTTACTATACTATGACCATTTTTATGACATTTTGAGGCCATACTATACTATGACTTTTTTTGGCCTATTTTGAAGCCTTACTATACTATGACCATTTTTATGACTTTTTGAGGCCATATTATACTATGACTTTTTTTGACCATTTTGAAGCCTTACTATACTACGACCATACTATACTATGACTTTTTGAGGACATACTATAGTATGACTTTTTTTGGCCTATCTTGTAGCCTTGCTATACTATGACCATTTTTATGACTTTTTGAGGCCATACTATACTATGACTTTTTTTGACCATTTTGAAGCCTTACTATACTATGACCATACTATACTATGACTTTTTGAGGCCATACTATACTATGACTTTTTTTGGCCTATTTTGAAGCCTTACTATACTATGACTTTTTTTGGCCTATTTTGAAGCCTTACTATACTATGACCATACTATACTATGACTTTTTGAGGCCATACTATACTATGACTTTTTGAGGCCATACTATACTATGACTTTTTTTGGCCTATTTTGAAGCCTTACTATACTATGACTTTTTTTGGCCTATTTTGAAGCCTTACTATACTATGACCATTTTTATGACATTTTGAGGCCATACTATACTATGACTTTTTTTGGCCTATTTTGAAGCCTTACTATACTATGACCATTTTTATGACATTTTGAGGCCATACTAAAGTATGACTTTTTTTTGGCCTATTTTGAAGCCTTACTATACTACGACCATTTTTATGACATTTTGAGGCCATACTATACTATGACTTTTTATGGCCTATTTTGAAGCCTTACTATACTATGACCATTTTTATGACTTTTTGAGGCCATACTATACTATGACTTTTTTTGACCATTTTGAAGCCTTACTATACTATGACTTTTTTTGGCCTATTTTGAAGCCTTACTATACTATGACCATACTATACTATGACTTTTTGAGGACATACTATACTATGACTTTTTTTGACCATTTTGAAGCCTTACTATTCTATGACCATACTATACTATGACTTTTTGAGGCCATACTATACTATGACTTTTTTTGGCCTATTTTGAGGCCTTACTATACTATGACCATTTTTATGACATTTTGAGGCCATACTAAAGTATGACTTTTTTTGGCCTATTTTGAAGCCTTACTATACTATGACCATTTTTATGACTTTTTGAGGCCATACTATACTATGACTTTTTATGGCCTATTTTGAAGCCTTACTATACTATGACCATTTTTATGACTTTTTGAGGCCATACTATACTATGACTTTTTTTTTACCATTTTGAAGCCTTACTATACTATGACTTTTTTTGGCCTATTTTGAAGCCTTACTATACTATGACCATACTATACTATGACTTTTTGAGGACATACTATAGTATGACTTTTTTTGGCCTATCTTGTAGCCTTACTATACTATGACCATTTTTATGACTTTTTGAGGCCATACTATACTATGACTTTTTTGACCATTTTGAAGCCTTACTATACTATGACCATACTATACTATGACTTTTTGAGGCCATACTATACTATGACTTTTTTTGGCCTATTTTGAGGCCATACTATACTATGACTTTTTTTGGCCTATTTTGAAGCCTTACTATACTATGACCATTTTTATGACATTTTGAGGCCATACTATACTATGACTTTTTTTGGCCTATTTTGAAGCCTTACTATACTATGACCATTTTTATGACATTTTGAGGCCATACTATACTATGACTTTTTTTGGCCTATTTTGAAGCCTTACTATACTATGACCATACTATACTATGACTTTATGAGGACATACTATAGTATGACTTTTTTTGGCCTATCTTGTAGCCTTACTATATTATGACCATTTTTATGACTTTTTGAGGCCATACTATACTATGACTTTTTTTGACCATTTTGAAGCCTTACTATACTATGACCATACTATACTATGACTTTTTGAGGCCATACTATACTATGACTTTTTTTGGCCTATTTTGAATCCTTACTATACTATGACTTTTTTTGGCCTATTTTGAAGCCTTACTATACTATGACCATTTTTATGACATTTTGAGGCCATACTATACTATGACTTTTTTGGGCCTATTTTGAAGCCTTACTATACTATGACCATTTTTATGACATTTTGAGGCCATACTATACTATGACTTTTTTTGGCCTATTTTGAAGCCTTACTATACTATGACCATACTATACTATGACTTTTTGAGGCCATACTATACTATGACTTTTTTTGGCCTATTTTGAAGCCTTACTATACTATGACAATACTATACTATGACATTTTGAGGCCATACTATACTATGACTTTTTTTGGCCTATTTTGAAGCCTTACTATACTATGACCATTTTTATGACATTTTGAGGCCATACTATACTATGACTTTTTTTGGCCTATTTTGAAGCCTTACTATACTATGACCATTTTTATGACTTTTTGAGGCCATACTATACTATGACTTTTTTTGGCCTATTTTGAAGCCTTACTATACTATGACCATTTTTATGACATTTTGAGGCCATACTATACTATGACTTTTTTTGGCCTATTTTGAAGCCTTACTATACTATGACCATTTTTATGACTTTTTGAGGCCATACTATACTATGACTTTTTTTGGCCTATTTTGAAGCCTTACTATACTATGACCATTTTTATGACTTTTTGAGGCCATACTATACTATGACTTTTTTTGGCCTATTTTGAAGCCTTACTATACTATGACCATACTATACTATGACTTTATGAGGACATACTATAGTATGACTTTTTTTGGCCTATTTTGTAGCCATACTATACTATGACTTTTTTTGACCATTTTGAAGCCTTACTATACTATGACTTTTTTTGGCCTATTTTGAAGCCTTACTATACTATGACCATACTATACTATGACTTTTTGAGGACATACTATACTATGACTTTTTTTGGCCTATTTTGAAGCCTTACTATTCTATGACCATACTATACTATGACTTTTTGAGGCCATACTATACTATGACTTTTTTTGGCCTATTTTGAGGCCTTACTATACTATGACCATTTTTATGACATTTTGAGGCCATACTAAAGTATGACTTTTTTTGGCCTATTTTGAAGCCTTACTATACTATGACCATTTTTATGACTTTTTGAGGCCATACTATACTATGACTTTTTATGGCCTATTTTGAAGCCTTACTATACTATGACCATTTTTATGACTTTTTGAGGCCATACTATACTATGACTTTTTTTTACCATTTTGAAGCCTTACTATACTATGACTTTTTTTGGCCTATTTTGAAGCCTTACTATACTATGACCATACTATACTATGACTTTTTGAGGACATACTATAGTATGACTTTTTTTGGCCTATCTTGTAGCCTTACTATACTATGACCATTTTTATGACTTTTTGAGGCCATACTATACTATGACTTTTTTGACCATTTTGAAGCCTTACTATACTATGACCATACTATACTATGACTTTTTGAGGCCATACTATAGTATGACTTTTTTTGGCCTATTTTGAGGCCATACTATACTATGACTTTTTTTGGCCTATTTTGAAGCCTTACTATACTATGACCATTTTTATGACATTTTGAGGCCATACTATACTATGACTTTTTTTGGCCTATTTTGAAGCCTTACTATACTATGACCATTTTTATGACTTTTTGAGGCCATACTATACTATGACCTTTTTGACCATTTTGAAGCCCTACTATACTATGACTTTTTTTGAACTATTTTGAAGCCTTACTATACTATGACCATACTATACTATGACTTTTTGAGGCCATACTATACTATGACTTTTTCTGGCCTATTTTGAAGCCTTACTATACTATGACTTTTTTTGGCCTATTTTGAAGCCTTACTATACTATGACCATTTTTATGACTTTTTGACGCCATACTATACTATGACTTTTTTTGGCCTATTTTGAAGCCTTACTATACTATGACCATTTTTATGACATTTTGAGGCCATACTATACTATGACTTTTTTTGGCCTATTTTGAAGCCTTACTATACTATGACCATACTATACTATGACTTTATGAGGACATACTATAGTATGACTTTTTTTGGCCTATCTTGTAGCCTTACTATATTATGACCATTTTTATGACTTTTTGAGGCCATACTATACTATGACTTTTTTTGGCCTATTTTGAATCCTTACTATACTATGACTTTTTTTGGCCTATTTTGAAGCCTTACTATACTATGACCATTTTTATGACATTTTGAGGCCATACTATACTATGACTTTTTTTGGCCATTTTGAAGCCTTACTATACTATGACCATTTTTATGACATTTTGAGGCCATACTATACTATGACTTTTTTTGGCCTATTTTGAAGCCTTACTATACTATGACCATACTATACTATGACTTTTTGAGGCCATACTATACTATGACTTTTTTTGGCCTATTTTGAAGCCTTACTATACTATGACTTTTTTGGCCTATTTTGAAGCCTTACTATACTATGACAATACTATACTATGACATTTTGAGGCCATACTATACTATGACTTTTTTTGGCCTATTTTGAAGCCTTACTATACTATGACCATTTTTATGACATTTTGAGGCCATACTATACTATGACTTTTTTTGGCCTATTTTGAAGCCTTACTATACTATGACCATTTTTATGACATTTTGAGGCCATACTATACTATGACTTTTTTTGGCCTATTTTGAAGCCTTACTATACTATGACCATTTTTATGACATTTTGAGGCCATACTATACTATGACTTTTTTTGGCCTATTTTGAAGCCTTACTATACTATGACCATACTATACTATGACTTTATGAGGACATACTATAGTATGACTTTTTTTGGCCTATTTTGTAGCCATACTATACTATGACTTTTTTTGACCATTTTGAAGCCTTACTATACTATGACTTTTTTTGGCCTATTTTGAAGCCTTACTATAATATGACCATACTATACTATGACTTTTTGAGGACATACTATACTATGACTTTTTTTGGCCTATTTTGAAGCCTTACTATTCTATGACCATACTATACTATGACTTTTTGAGGCCATACTATACTATGACTTTTTTTGGCCTATTTTGAGGCCTTACTATACTATGACCATTTTTATGACATTTTGAGGCCATACTAAAGTATGACTTTTTTTGGCCTATTTTGAAGCCTTACTATACTATGACCATTTTTATGACTTTTTGAGGCCATACTATACTATGACTTTTTATGGCCTATTTTGAAGCCTTACTATACTATGACCATTTTTATGACTTTTTGAGGCCATACTATACTATGACTTTTTTTTACCATTTTGAAGCCTTACTATACTATGACTTTTTTTGGCCTATTTTGAAGCCTTACTATACTATGACCATACTATACTATGACTTTTTGAGGACATACTATAGTATGACTTTTTTTGGCCTATCTTGTAGCCTTACTATACTATGACCATTTTTATGACTTTTTGAGGCCATACTATACTATGACTTTTTTTGACCATTTTGAAGCCTTACTATACTATGACTTTTTTTTGCCTATTTTGAAGCCTTACTATTCTATGACCATACTATACTATGACTTTTTGAGGCCATACTATACTATGACTTTTTTTGGCCTATTTTGAGGCCTTACTATACTATGACCATTTTTATGACATTTTGAGGCCATACTATACTATGACTTTTTTTGGCCTATTTTGAAGCCTTACTATACTATGACCATTTTTATGACATTTTGAGGCCATACTATACTATGACTTTTTTTGGCCTATTTTGAAGCCTTACTATACTATGACCATTTTTATGACATTTTGAGGCCATACTATACTATGACTTTTTATGGCCTATTTTGAAGCCTTACTATACTATGACCATTTTTATGACTTTTTGAGGCCATACTATACTATGACCTTTTTGACCATTTTGAAGCCTTACTATACTATGACTTTTTTTGAACTATTTTGAAGCCTTACTATACTATGACCATACTATACTATGACTTTTTGAGGCCATACTATACTATGACTTTTTCTGGCCTATTTTGAAGCCTTACTATACTATGACTTTTTTTGGCCTATTTTGAAGCCTTACTATACTATGACCATTTTTATGACTTTTTGACGCCATACTATACTATGACTTTTTTTGGCCTATTTTGAAGCCTTACTATACTATGACCATTTTTATGACATTTTGAGGCCATACTAAAGTATGACTTTTTTTGGCCTATTTTGAAGCCTTACTATACTATGACCATTTTTATGACATTTTGAGGCCATACTAAAGTATGACTTTTTTTGGCCTATTTTGAAGCCTTACTATACTATGACCATACTATACTATGACTTTTTGAGGCCATACTATACTATGACTTTTTTTGGCCTATTTTGAAGCCTTACTATACTATGACTTTTTTGGCCTATTTTGAAGCCTTACTATACTATGACAATACTATACTATGACATTTTGAGGCCATACTATACTATGACTTTTTTTGGCCTATTTTGAAGCCTTACTATACTATGACCATTTTTATGACATTTTGAAGCCTTACTATACTATGACTTTTTTTGGCCTATTTTGAAGCCTTACTATACTATGACCATTTTTATGACATTTTGAGGCCATACTAAAGTATGACTTTTTTTGGCCTATTTTGAAGCCTTACTATACTATGACCATTTTTATGACATTTTGAGGCCATACTATACTATGACTTTTTATGGCCTATTTTGAAGCCTTACTATACTATGACCATTTTTATGACTTTTTGAGGCCATACTATACTATGACTTTTTTTGACCATTTTGAAGCCTTACTATACTATGACCATACTATACTATGACTTTTTGAGGCCATACTATACTATGACTTTTTTTGGCCTATTTTGAATCCTTACTATACTATGACTTTTTTTGGCCTATTTTGAAGCCTTACTATACTATAACCATTTTTATGACATTTTGAGGCCATACTATACTATGACTTTTTTTGGCCTATTTTGAAGCCTTACTATACTATGACCATTTTTATGACATTTTGAGGCCATACTATACTATGACTTTTTTTGGGCTTATTTTGAAGCCTTACTATACTATGACCATACTATACTATGACTTTTTGAGGCCATACTATACTATGACTTTTTTTGGCCTATTTTGAAGCCTTACTATACTATGACCATTTTTATGACATTTTGAGGCCATACTAAAGTATGACTTTTTTTGGCCTATTTTGAAGCCTTACTATACTATGACCATTTTTATGACATTTTGAGGCCATACTAAAGTATGACTTTTTTTGGCCTATTTTGAAGCCTTACTATACTATGACCATTTTTATGACATTTTGAGGCCATACTATACTATGACTTTTTTTGGCCTATTTTGAAGCCTTACTATACTATGACCATACTATACTATGACTTTATGAGGACATACTATAGTATGACTTTTTTTGGCCTATCTTGTAGCCTTACTATATTATGACCATTTTTATGACTTTTTGAGGCCATACTATACTATGACTTTTTTTGGCCTATTTTGAATCCTTACTATACTATGACTTTTTTTGGCCTATTTTGAAGCCTTACTATACTATGACCATTTTTATGACTTTTTGAGGCCATACTATACTATGAATTTTTTTGACCATTTTGAAGCCTTACTATACTATGCCTTTTTTTGGCCTATTTTGAAGCCTTACTATACTATGACCATACTATACTATGACTTTTTGAGGACATACTATACTATGACTTTTTTTGACCATTTTGAAGCCTTACTATACTATGACTTTTTTTGGCCTATTTTGAAGCCTTACTATTCTATGACCATACTATACTATGACTTTTTGAGGCCATACTATACTATGACTTTTTTTGGCCTATTTTGAGGCCTTACTATACTATGACCATTTTTATGACATTTTGAGGCCATACTAAAGTATGACTTTTTTTGGCCTATTTTGAAGCCTTACTATACTATGACCATTTTTATGACTTTTTGAGGCCATACTATACTATGACTTTTTATGGCCTATTTTGAAGCCTTACTATACTATGACCATTTTTATGACTTTTTGAGGCCATACTATACTATGACTTTTTTTTACCATTTTGAAGCCTTACTATACTATGACTTTTTTTGGCCTATTTTGAAGCCTTACTATACTATGACCATACTATACTATGACTTTTTGAGGACATACTATAGTATGACTTTTTTTGGCCTATCTTGTAGCCTTACTATACTATGACCATTTTTATGACTTTTTGAGGCCATACTATACTATGACTTTTTTGACCATTTTGAAGCCTTACTATACTATGACCATACTATACTATGACTTTTTGAGGCCATACTATACTATGACTTTTTTTGGCCTATTTTGAGGCCATACTATACTATGACTTTTTTTGGCCTATTTTGAAGCCTTACTATACTATGACCATTTTTATGACATTTTGAGGCCATACTATACTATGACTTTTTTTGGCCTATTTTGAAGCCTTACTATACTATGACCATTTTTATGACATTTTGAGGCCATACTATACTATGACTTTTTATGGCCTATTTTGAAGCCTTACTATACTATGACCATTTTTATGACTTTTTGAGGCCATACTATACTATGACTTTTTTTGACCATTTTGAAGCCTTACTATACTATGACCATACTATACTATGACTTTTTGAGGCCATACTATACTATGACTTTTTTTGGCCTATTTTGAATCCTTACTATACTATGACTTTTTTTGGCCTATTTTGAAGCCTTACTATACTATAACCATTTTTATGACATTTTGAGGCCATACTATACTATGACTTTTTTTGGCCTATTTTGAAGCCTTACTATACTATGACCATTTTTATGACATTTTGAGGCCATACTATACTATGACTTTTTTTGGGCTTATTTTGAAGCCTTACTATACTATGACCATACTATACTATGACTTTTTGAGGCCATACTATACTATGACTTTTTTTGGCCTATTTTGAAGCCTTACTATACTATGACCATTTTTATGACATTTTGAGGCCATACTATACTATGACTTTTTTTGGCCTATTTTGAAGCCTTACTATACTATGACCATTTTTATGACATTTTGAGGCCATACTAAAGTATGACTTTTTTTGGCCTATTTTGAAGCCTTACTATACTATGACCATTTTTATGACATTTTGAGGCCTTACTATACTATGACTTTTTTTGGCCTATTTTGAAGCCTTACTATACTATGACCATTTTTATGACTTTTTGAGGCCATACTATACTATGACTTTTTTTGACCATTTTGAAGCCTTACTATACTATGACCATACTATACTATGACTTTTTGAAGCCATACTATACTATGACTTTTTTTGGCCTATTTTGAAGCCTTACTATACTATGACCATTTTTATGACATTTTGAGGCCATACTAAAGTATGACTTTTTTTGGCCTATTTTGAAGCCTTACTATACTATGACCATTTTTATGACATTTTGAGGCCATACTATACTATGACTTTTTATGGCCTATTTTGAAGCCTTACTATACTATGACCAATTTTATGACTTTTTGAGGCCATACTATACTATGACTTTTTTTGACCATTTTGAAGCCTTACTATACTATGACTTTTTTTGGCCTATTTTGAAGCCTTACTATACTATGACCATACTATACTATGACTTTTTGAGGACATACTATACTATGACTTTTTTTGGCCTATTTTGAAGCCTTACTATACTATGACCATTTTTATGACATTTTGAAGCCATACTAAAGTATGACTTTTTTTGGCCTATTTTGAAGCCTTACTATACTATGACCATTTTTATGACATTTTGAGGCCATACTATACTATGACTTTTTTTGGCCTATTTTGAAGCCTTACTATACTATGACCATTTTTATGACTTTTTGAGGCCATACTATACTATGACTTTTTTTGACCATTTTGAAGCCTTACTATACTACGACCATACTATACTATGACTTTTTGAGGACATACTATACTATGACTTTTTTTGGCCTATTTTGAAGCCTTACTATACTATGACCATTTTTATGACATTTTGAGGCCATACTATACTATGACTTTTTATGGCCTATTTTGAAGCCTTACTATACTATGACCATTTTTATGACTTTTTGAGGCCATACTATACTATGACCTTTTTGACCATTTTGAAGCCTTACTATACTATGACTTTTTTTGAACTATTTTGAAGCCTTACTATACTATGACCATACTATACTATGACTTTTTGAGGCCATACTATACTATGACTTTTTCTGGCCTATTTTGAAGCCTTACTATACTATGACTTTTTTTGGCCTATTTTGAAGCCTTACTATACTATGACCATTTTTATGACTTTTTGACGCCATACTATACTATGACTTTTTTTGGCCTATTTTGAAGCCTTACTATACTATGACCATTTTTATGACATTTTGAGGCCATACTATACTATGACTTTTTTTGGCCTATTTTGAAGCCTTACTATACTATGACCATTTTTATGACATTTTGAGGCCATACTATACTATGACTTTTTTTTGGCCTATTTTGAAGCCTTACTATACTATGACCATTTTTATGACTTTTTGAGGCCATACTATACTATGACCTTTTTGACCATTTTGAAGCCTTACTATACTATGACTTTTTTTGAACTATTTTGAAGCCTTACTATACTATGACCATACTATACTATGACTTTTTGAGGCCATACTATACTATTACTTTTTCTGGCCTATTTTGAAGCCTTACTATACTATGACTTTTTTTGGCCTATTTTGAAGCCTTACTATACTATGACCATTTTTATGACATTTTGAGGCCATACTATACTATGACTTTTTTTGGCCTATTTTGAAGCCTTACTATACTATGACCATTTTTATGACATTTTGAGGCCATACTAAAGTATGACTTTTTTTGGCCTATTTTGAAGCCTTACTATACTATGACCATTTTTATGACTTTTTGAGGCCATACTATACTATGACTTTTTTTGACCATTTTGAAGCCTTACTATACTATGACCATACTATACTATGACTTTTTGAGGCCATACTATACTATGACTTTTTTTGGCCTATTTTGAAGCCTTACTATACTATGACCATACTATACTATGACTTTTTGAGGCCATACTATACTATGACTTTTTTTGGCCTATTTTGAAGCCTTACTATACTATGACTTTTTTTGGCCTATTTTGAAGCCTTACTATACTATGACCATACTATACTATAACTTTTTGAGGCCATACTATACTATGACTTTTTTTGGCCTATTTTGAAGCCTTACTATACTATGACCATACTATACTATGACTTTTTGAGGCCATACTATACTATGACTTTTTTTGGCCTATTTTGAAGCCTTACTATACTATGACTTTTTTTGGCCTATTTTGAAGCCTTACTATACTATGACCATTTTTATGACATTTTGAGGCCATACTATACTATGACTTTTTTTGGCCTATTTTGAAGCCTTACTATACTATGACCATTTTTATGACATTTTGAGGCCATACTAAAGTATGACTTTTTTTGGCCTATTTTGAAGCCTTACTATACTATGACCATTTTTATGACATTTTGAGGCCATACTAAAGTATGACTTTTTTTGGCCTATTTTGAAGCCTTACTATACTATGACCATTTTTATGACATTTTGAGGCCATACTAAAGTATGACTTTTTTTGGCCTATTTTGAAGCCTTACTATACTATGACCATTTTTATGACATTTTGAGGCCATACTATACTATGACTTTTTTTGGCCTATTTTGAAGCCTTACTATACTATGACCATACTATACTATGACTTTATGAGGACATACTATAGTATGACTTTTTTTGGCCTATCTTGTAGCCTTACTATATTATGACCATTTTTATGACTTTTTGAGGCCATACTATACTATGACTTTTTTTGGCCTATTTTGAATCCTTACTATACTATGACTTTTTTTGGCCTATTTTGAAGCCTTACTATACTATGACCATTTTTATGACTTTTTGAGGCCATACTATACTATGAATTTTTTTGACCATTTTGAAGCCTTACTATACTATGACTTTTTTTGGCCTATTTTGAAGCCTTACTATACTATGACCATACTATACTATGACTTTTTGAGGACATACTATACTATGACTTTTTTTGACCATTTTGAAGCCTTACTATACTATGACTTTTTTTGGCCTATTTTGAAGCCTTACTATTCTATGACCATACTATACTATGACTTTTTGAGGCCATACTATACTATGACTTTTTTTGGCCTATTTTGAGGCCTTACTATACTATGACCATTTTTATGACATTTTGAGGCCATACTAAAGTATGACTTTTTTTGGCCTATTTTGAAGCCTTACTATACTATGACCATTTTTATGACTTTTTGAGGCCATACTATACTATGACTTTTTATGGCCTATTTTGAAGCCTTACTATACTATGACCATTTTTATGACTTTTTGAGGCCATACTATACTATGACTTTTTTTTACCATTTTGAAGCCTTACTATACTATGACTTTTTTTGGCCTATTTTGAAGCCTTACTATACTATGACCATACTATACTATGACTTTTTGAGGACATACTATAGTATGACTTTTTTTGGCCTATCTTGTAGCCTTACTATACTATGACCATTTTTATGACTTTTTGAGGCCATACTATACTATGACTTTTTTGACCATTTTGAAGCCTTACTATACTATGACCATACTATACTATGACTTTTTGAGGCCATACTATACTATGACTTTTTTTGGCCTATTTTGAGGCCATACTATACTATGACTTTTTTTGGCCTATTTTGAAGCCTTACTATACTATGACCATTTTTATGACATTTTGAGGCCATACTATACTATGACTTTTTTTGGCCTATTTTGAAGCCTTACTATACTATGACCATTTTTATGACATTTTGAGGCCATACTATACTATGACTTTTTTTGGCCTATTTTGAAGCCTTACTATACTATGACCATACTATACTATGACTTTATGAGGACATACTATAGTATGACTTTTTTTGGCCTATCTTGTAGCCTTACTATATTATGACCATTTTTATGACTTTTTGAGGCCATACTATACTATGACTTTTTTTGGCCTATTTTGAATCCTTACTATACTATGACTTTTTTTGGCCTATTTTAAAGCCTTACTATACTATGACCATTTTTATGACATTTTGAGGCCATACTATACTATGACTTTTTTTGGCCATTTTGAAGCCTTACTATACTATGACCATTTTTATGACATTTTGAGGCCATACTATACTATGACTTTTTTTGGCCTATTTTGAAGCCTTACTATACTATGACCATACTATACTATGACTTTTTGAGGCCATACTATACTATGACTTTTTTTGGCCTATTTTGAAGCCTTACTATACTATGACTTTTTTTGGCCTATTTTGAAGCCTTACTATACTATGACCATACTATACTATGACTTTTTGAGGCCATACTATACTATGACTTTTTTTGGCCTATTTTGAAGCCTTATTATACTATGACTTTTTTTGGCCTATTTTGAAGCCTTACTATACTATGACCATTTTTATGACTTTTTGACGCCATACTATACTATAACTTTTTTTGGCCTATTTTGAAGCCTTACTATACTATGACCATTTTTATGACATTTTGAGGCCATACTATACTATGACTTTTTTTGGCCTATTTTGAAGCCTTACTATACTATGACCATTTTTATGACTTTTTGAGGCCATACTATACTATGACTTTTTTTGGCCTATTTTGAAGCCTTACTATACTATGACCATTTTTATGACATTTTGAGGCCATACTATACTATGACTTTTTTTGGCCTATTTTGAAGCCTTACTATACTATGACCATTTTTATGACATTTTGAGGCCATACTATACTATGACTTTTTTTGGCCTATTTTGAAGCATTACTATACTATGACCATTATTATGACATTTTGAAGCCATACTAAAGTATGACTTTTTTTGGCCTATTTTGAAGCCTTACTATACTGTGACCATTTTTATGACATTTTGAGGCCATACTAAAGTATGACTTTTTTTGGCCTATTTTGAAGCCTTACTATACTATGACCATTTTTATGACATTTTGAGGCCTTACTATACTATGACTTTTTTTGGCCTATTTTGAAGCCTTACTATACTATGACCATTTTTATGACTTTTTGAGGCCATACTATACTATGACTTTTTTTGACCATTTTGAAGCCTTACTATACTATGACCATACTATACTATGACTTTTTGAGGCCATACTATACTATGACTTTTTTTGGCCTATTTTGAAGCCTTACTATACTATGACCATTTTTATGACATTTTGAGGCCATACTAAAGTATGACTTTTTTTGGCCTATTTTGAAGCCTTACTATACTATGACCATTTTTATGACATTTTGAGGCCATACTATACTATGACTTTTTATGGCCTATTTTGAAGCCTTACTATACTATGACCAATTTTATGACTTTTTGAGGCCATACTATACTATGACTTTTTTTGACCATTTTGAAGCCTTACTATACTATGACTTTTTTTGGCCTATTTTGAAGCCTTACTATACTATGACCATACTATACTATGACTTTTTGAGGACATACTATACTATGACTTTTTTTGGCCTATTTTGAAGCCTTACTATACTATGACCATTTTTATGACATTTTGAAGCCATACTAAAGTATGACTTTTTTTGGCCTATTTTGAAGCCTTACTATACTATGACCATTTTTATGACATTTTGAAGCCATACTAAAGTATGACTTTTTTTGGCCTATTTTGAAGCCTTACTATACTATGACCATTTTTATGACATTTTGAGGCCATACTATACTATGACTTTTTTTGGCCTATTTTGAAGCCTTACTATACTATGACCATTTTTATGACTTTTTGAGGCCATATTATACTATGACTTTTTTTGACCATTTTGAAGCCTTACTATACTACGACCATACTATACTATGACTTTTTGAGGACATACTATAGTATGACTTTTTTTGGCCTATCTTGTAGCCTTGCTATACTATGACCATTTTTATGACTTTTTGAGGCCATACTATACTATGACTTTTTTTGACCATTTTGAAGCCTTACTATACTATGACCATACTATACTATGACTTTTTGAGGCCATACTATACTATGACTTTTTTTGGCCTATTTTGAAGCCTTACTATACTATGACTTTTTTTGGCCTATTTTGAAGCCTTACTATACTATGACCATTTTTATGACATTTTGAGGCCATACTATACTATGACTTTTTTTGGCCTATTTTGAAGCCTTACTATACTATGACCATTTTTATGACATTTTGAGGCCATACTATACTATGACTTTTTATGGCCTATTTTGAAGCCTTACTATACTATGACCATTTTTATGACTTTTTGAGGCCATACTATACTATGACTTTTTTTGACCATTTTGAAGCCTTACTATACTATGACCATACTATACTATGACTTTTTGAGGCCATACTATACTATGACTTTTTTTGGCCTATTTTGAATCCTTACTATACTATGACTTTTTTTGGCCTATTTTGAAGCCTTACTATACTATAACCATTTTTATGACATTTTGAGGCCATACTATACTATGACTTTTTTTGGCCTATTTTGAAGCCTTACTATACTATGACCATTTTTATGACATTTTGAGGCCATACTATACTATGACTTTTTTTGGGCTTATTTTGAAGCCTTACTATACTATGACCATACTATACTATGACTTTTTGAGGCCATACTATACTATGACTTTTTTTGGCCTATTTTGAAGCCTTACTATACTATGACCATTTTTATGACATTTTGAGGCCATACTATACTATGACTTTTTTTGGCCTATTTTGAAGCCTTACTATACTATGACCATTTTTATGACATTTTGAGGCCATACTAAAGTATGACTTTTTTTGGCCTATTTTGAAGCCTTACTATACTATGACCATTTTTATGACATTTTGAGGCCTTACTATACTATGACTTTTTTTGGCCTATTTTGAAGCCTTACTATACTATGACCATTTTTATGACTTTTTGAGGCCATACTATACTATGACTTTTTTTGACCATTTTGAAGCCTTACTATACTATGACCATACTATACTATGACTTTTTGAAGCCATACTATACTATGACTTTTTTTGGCCTATTTTGAAGCCTTACTATACTATGACCATTTTTATGACATTTTGAGGCCATACTAAAGTATGACTTTTTTTGGCCTATTTTGAAGCCTTACTATACTATGACCATTTTTATGACATTTTGAGGCCATACTATACTATGACTTTTTATGGCCTATTTTGAAGCCTTACTATACTATGACCAATTTTATGACTTTTTGAGGCCATACTATACTATGACTTTTTTTGACCATTTTGAAGCCTTACTATACTATGACTTTTTTTGGCCTATTTTGAAGCCTTACTATACTATGACCATACTATACTATGACTTTTTGAGGACATACTATACTATGACTTTTTTTGGCCTATTTTGAAGCCTTACTATACTATGACCATTTTTATGACATTTTGAAGCCATACTAAAGTATGACTTTTTTTGGCCTATTTTGAAGCCTTACTATACTATGACCATTTTTATGACATTTTGAGGCCATACTATACTATGACTTTTTTTGGCCTATTTTGAAGCCTTACTATACTATGACCATTTTTATGACTTTTTGAGGCCATACTATACTATGACTTTTTTTGACCATTTTGAAGCCTTACTATACTACGACCATACTATACTATGACTTTTTGAGGACATACTATACTATGACTTTTTTTGGCCTATTTTGAAGCCTTACTATACTATGACCATTTTTATGACATTTTGAGGCCATACTATACTATGACTTTTTATGGCCTATTTTGAAGCCTTACTATACTATGACCATTTTTATGACTTTTTGAGGCCATACTATACTATGACCTTTTTGACCATTTTGAAGCCTTACTATACTATGACTTTTTTTGAACTATTTTGAAGCCTTACTATACTATGACCATACTATACTATGACTTTTTGAGGCCATACTATACTATGACTTTTTCTGGCCTATTTTGAAGCCTTACTATACTATGACTTTTTTTGGCCTATTTTGAAGCCTTACTATACTATGACCATTTTTATGACTTTTTGACGCCATACTATACTATGACTTTTTTTGGCCTATTTTGAAGCCTTACTATACTATGACCATTTTTATGACATTTTGAGGCCATACTATACTATGACTTTTTTTGGCCTATTTTGAAGCCTTACTATACTATGACCATTTTTATGACATTTTGAGGCCATACTATACTATGACTTTTTTTTGGCCTATTTTGAAGCCTTACTATACTATGACCATTTTTATGACTTTTTGAGGCCATACTATACTATGACCTTTTTGACCATTTTGAAGCCTTACTATACTATGACTTTTTTTGAACTATTTTGAAGCCTTACTATACTATGACCATACTATACTATGACTTTTTGAGGCCATACTATACTATTACTTTTTCTGGCCTATTTTGAAGCCTTACTATACTATGACTTTTTTTGGCCTATTTTGAAGCCTTACTATACTATGACCATTTTTATGACATTTTGAGGCCATACTATACTATGACTTTTTTTGGCCTATTTTGAAGCCTTACTATACTATGACCATTTTTATGACATTTTGAGGCCATACTAAAGTATGACTTTTTTTGGCCTATTTTGAAGCCTTACTATACTATGACCATTTTTATGACTTTTTGAGGCCATACTATACTATGACTTTTTTTGACCATTTTGAAGCCTTACTATACTATGACCATACTATACTATGACTTTTTGAGGCCATACTATACTATGACTTTTTTTGGCCTATTTTGAAGCCTTACTATACTATGACCATACTATACTATGACTTTTTGAGGCCATACTATACTATGACTTTTTTTGGCCTATTTTGAAGCCTTACTATACTATGACTTTTTTTGGCCTATTTTGAAGCCTTACTATACTATGACCATACTATACTATAACTTTTTGAGGCCATACTATACTATGACTTTTTTTGGCCTATTTTGAAGCCTTACTATACTATGACCATACTATACTATGACTTTTTGAGGCCATACTATACTATGACTTTTTTTGGCCTATTTTGAAGCCTTACTATACTATGACTTTTTTTGGCCTATTTTGAAGCCTTACTATACTATGACCATTTTTATGACATTTTGAGGCCATACTATACTATGACTTTTTTTGGCCTATTTTGAAGCCTTACTATACTATGACCATTTTTATGACATTTTGAGGCCATACTAAAGTATGACTTTTTTTGGCCTATTTTGAAGCCTTACTATACTATGACCATTTTTATGACATTTTGAGGCCATACTAAAGTATGACTTTTTTTGGCCTATTTTGAAGCCTTACTATACTATGACCATTTTTATGACATTTTGAGGCCATACTAAAGTATGACTTTTTTTGGCCTATTTTGAAGCCTTACTATACTATGACCATTTTTATGACATTTTGAGGCCATACTATACTATGACTTTTTTTGGCCTATTTTGAAGCCTTACTATACTATGACCATACTATACTATGACTTTATGAGGACATACTATAGTATGACTTTTTTTGGCCTATCTTGTAGCCTTACTATATTATGACCATTTTTATGACTTTTTGAGGCCATACTATACTATGACTTTTTTTGGCCTATTTTGAATCCTTACTATACTATGACTTTTTTTGGCCTATTTTGAAGCCTTACTATACTATGACCATTTTTATGACTTTTTGAGGCCATACTATACTATGAATTTTTTTGACCATTTTGAAGCCTTACTATACTATGACTTTTTTTGGCCTATTTTGAAGCCTTACTATACTATGACCATACTATACTATGACTTTTTGAGGACATACTATACTATGACTTTTTTTGACCATTTTGAAGCCTTACTATACTATGACTTTTTTTGGCCTATTTTGAAGCCTTACTATTCTATGACCATACTATACTATGACTTTTTGAGGCCATACTATACTATGACTTTTTTTGGCCTATTTTGAGGCCTTACTATACTATGACCATTTTTATGACATTTTGAGGCCATACTAAAGTATGACTTTTTTTGGCCTATTTTGAAGCCTTACTATACTATGACCATTTTTATGACTTTTTGAGGCCATACTATACTATGACTTTTTATGGCCTATTTTGAAGCCTTACTATACTATGACCATTTTTATGACTTTTTGAGGCCATACTATACTATGACTTTTTTTTACCATTTTGAAGCCTTACTATACTATGACTTTTTTTGGCCTATTTTGAAGCCTTACTATACTATGACCATACTATACTATGACTTTTTGAGGACATACTATAGTATGACTTTTTTTGGCCTATCTTGTAGCCTTACTATACTATGACCATTTTTATGACTTTTTGAGGCCATACTATACTATGACTTTTTTGACCATTTTGAAGCCTTACTATACTATGACCATACTATACTATGACTTTTTGAGGCCATACTATACTATGACTTTTTTTGGCCTATTTTGAGGCCATACTATACTATGACTTTTTTTGGCCTATTTTGAAGCCTTACTATACTATGACCATTTTTATGACATTTTGAGGCCATACTATACTATGACTTTTTTTGGCCTATTTTGAAGCCTTACTATACTATGACCATTTTTATGACATTTTGAGGCCATACTATACTATGACTTTTTTTGGCCTATTTTGAAGCCTTACTATACTATGACCATACTATACTATGACTTTATGAGGACATACTATAGTATGACTTTTTTTGGCCTATCTTGTAGCCTTACTATATTATGACCATTTTTATGACTTTTTGAGGCCATACTATACTATGACTTTTTTTGGCCTATTTTGAATCCTTACTATACTATGACTTTTTTTGGCCTATTTTAAAGCCTTACTATACTATGACCATTTTTATGACATTTTGAGGCCATACTATACTATGACTTTTTTTGGCCATTTTGAAGCCTTACTATACTATGACCATTTTTATGACATTTTGAGGCCATACTATACTATGACTTTTTTTGGCCTATTTTGAAGCCTTACTATACTATGACCATACTATACTATGACTTTTTGAGGCCATACTATACTATGACTTTTTTTGGCCTATTTTGAAGCCTTACTATACTATGACTTTTTTTGGCCTATTTTGAAGCCTTACTATACTATGACCATACTATACTATGACTTTTTGAGGCCATACTATACTATGACTTTTTTTGGCCTATTTTGAAGCCTTATTATACTATGACTTTTTTTGGCCTATTTTGAAGCCTTACTATACTATGACCATTTTTATGACTTTTTGACGCCATACTATACTATAACTTTTTTTGGCCTATTTTGAAGCCTTACTATACTATGACCATTTTTATGACATTTTGAGGCCATACTATACTATGACTTTTTTTGGCCTATTTTGAAGCCTTACTATACTATGACCATTTTTATGACTTTTTGAGGCCATACTATACTATGACTTTTTTTGGCCTATTTTGAAGCCTTACTATACTATGACCATTTTTATGACATTTTGAGGCCATACTATACTATGACTTTTTTTGGCCTATTTTGAAGCCTTACTATACTATGACCATTTTTATGACATTTTGAGGCCATACTATACTATGACTTTTTTTGGCCTATTTTGAAGCATTACTATACTATGACCATTATTATGACATTTTGAAGCCATACTAAAGTATGACTTTTTTTGGCCTATTTTGAAGCCTTACTATACTGTGACCATTTTTATGACATTTTGAGGCCATACTAAAGTATGACTTTTTTTGGCCTATTTTGAAGCCTTACTATACTATGACCATTTTTATGACATTTTGAGGCCTTACTATACTATGACTTTTTTTGGCCTATTTTGAAGCCTTACTATACTATGACCATTTTTATGACTTTTTGAGGCCATACTATACTATGACTTTTTTTGACCATTTTGAAGCCTTACTATACTATGACCATACTATACTATGACTTTTTGAGGCCATACTATACTATGACTTTTTTTGGCCTATTTTGAAGCCTTACTATACTATGACCATTTTTATGACATTTTGAGGCCATACTAAAGTATGACTTTTTTTGGCCTATTTTGAAGCCTTACTATACTATGACCATTTTTATGACATTTTGAGGCCATACTATACTATGACTTTTTATGGCCTATTTTGAAGCCTTACTATACTATGACCAATTTTATGACTTTTTGAGGCCATACTATACTATGACTTTTTTTGACCATTTTGAAGCCTTACTATACTATGACTTTTTTTGGCCTATTTTGAAGCCTTACTATACTATGACCATACTATACTATGACTTTTTGAGGACATACTATACTATGACTTTTTTTGGCCTATTTTGAAGCCTTACTATACTATGACCATTTTTATGACATTTTGAAGCCATACTAAAGTATGACTTTTTTTGGCCTATTTTGAAGCCTTACTATACTATGACCATTTTTATGACATTTTGAAGCCATACTAAAGTATGACTTTTTTTGGCCTATTTTGAAGCCTTACTATACTATGACCATTTTTATGACATTTTGAGGCCATACTATACTATGACTTTTTTTGGCCTATTTTGAAGCCTTACTATACTATGACCATTTTTATGACTTTTTGAGGCCATATTATACTATGACTTTTTTTGACCATTTTGAAGCCTTACTATACTACGACCATACTATACTATGACTTTTTGAGGACATACTATAGTATGACTTTTTTTGGCCTATCTTGTAGCCTTGCTATACTATGACCATTTTTATGACTTTTTGAGGCCATACTATACTATGACTTTTTTTGACCATTTTGAAGCCTTACTATACTATGACCATACTATACTATGACTTTTTGAGGCCATACTATACTATGACTTTTTTTGGCCTATTTTGAAGCCTTACTATACTATGACTTTTTTTGGCCTATTTTGAAGCCTTACTATACTATGACCATACTATACTATGACTTTTTGAGGCCATACTATACTATGACTTTTTGAGGCCATACTATACTATGACTTTTTTTGGCCTATTTTGAAGCCTTACTATACTATGACTTTTTTTGGCCTATTTTGAAGCCTTACTATACTATGACCATTTTTATGACATTTTGAGGCCATACTATACTATGACTTTTTTTGGCCTATTTTGAAGCCTTACTATACTATGACCATTTTTATGACATTTTGAGGCCATACTAAAGTATGACTTTTTTTTGGCCTATTTTGAAGCCTTACTATACTACGACCATTTTTATGACATTTTGAGGCCATACTATACTATGACTTTTTATGGCCTATTTTGAAGCCTTACTATACTATGACCATTTTTATGACTTTTTGAGGCCATACTATACTATGACTTTTTTTGACCATTTTGAAGCCTTACTATACTATGACTTTTTTTGGCCTATTTTGAAGCCTTACTATACTATGACCATACTATACTATGACTTTTTGAGGACATACTATACTATGACTTTTTTTGACCATTTTGAAGCCTTACTATTCTATGACCATACTATACTATGACTTTTTGAGGCCATACTATACTATGACTTTTTTTGGCCTATTTTGAGGCCTTACTATACTATGACCATTTTTATGACATTTTGAGGCCATACTAAAGTATGACTTTTTTTGGCCTATTTTGAAGCCTTACTATACTATGACCATTTTTATGACTTTTTGAGGCCATACTATACTATGACTTTTTATGGCCTATTTTGAAGCCTTACTATACTATGACCATTTTTATGACTTTTTGAGGCCATACTATACTATGACTTTTTTTTTACCATTTTGAAGCCTTACTATACTATGACTTTTTTTGGCCTATTTTGAAGCCTTACTATACTATGACCATACTATACTATGACTTTTTGAGGACATACTATAGTATGACTTTTTTTGGCCTATCTTGTAGCCTTACTATACTATGACCATTTTTATGACTTTTTGAGGCCATACTATACTATGACTTTTTTGACCATTTTGAAGCCTTACTATACTATGACCATACTATACTATGACTTTTTGAGGCCATACTATACTATGACTTTTTTTGGCCTATTTTGAGGCCATACTATACTATGACTTTTTTTGGCCTATTTTGAAGCCTTACTATACTATGACCATTTTTATGACATTTTGAGGCCATACTATACTATGACTTTTTTTGGCCTATTTTGAAGCCTTACTATACTATGACCATTTTTATGACATTTTGAGGCCATACTATACTATGACTTTTTTTGGCCTATTTTGAAGCCTTACTATACTATGACCATACTATACTATGACTTTATGAGGACATACTATAGTATGACTTTTTTTGGCCTATCTTGTAGCCTTACTATATTATGACCATTTTTATGACTTTTTGAGGCCATACTATACTATGACTTTTTTTGACCATTTTGAAGCCTTACTATACTATGACCATACTATACTATGACTTTTTGAGGCCATACTATACTATGACTTTTTTTGGCCTATTTTGAATCCTTACTATACTATGACTTTTTTTGGCCTATTTTGAAGCCTTACTATACTATGACCATTTTTATTACATTTTGAGGCCATACTATACTATGACTTTTTTGGGCCTATTTTGAAGCCTTACTATACTATGACCATTTTTATGACATTTTGAGGCCATACTATACTATGACTTTTTTTGGCCTATTTTGAAGCCTTACTATACTATGACCATACTATACTATGACTTTTTGAGGCCATACTATACTATGACTTTTTTTGGCCTATTTTGAAGCCTTACTATACTATGACAATACTATACTATGACATTTTGAGGCCATACTATACTATGACTTTTTCTGGCCTATTTTGAAGCCTTACTATACTATGACCATTTTTATGACATTTTGAGGCCATACTATACTATGACTTTTTTTGGCCTATTTTGAAGCCTTACTATACTATGACCATTTTTATGACTTTTTGAGGCCATACTATACTATGACTTTTTTTGGCCTATTTTGAAGCCTTACTATACTATGACCATTTTTATGACATTTTGAGGCCATACTATACTATGACTTTTTTTGGCCTATTTTGAAGCCTTACTATACTATGACCATTTTTATGACATTTTGAGGCCATACTATACTATGACTTTTTTTGGCCTATTTTGAAGCCTTACTATACTATGACCATTTTTATGACATTTTGAGGCCATACTATACTATGACTTTTTTTGGCCTATTTTGAAGCCTTACTATACTATGACCATTTTTATGACATTTTGAGGCCATACTATACTATGACTTTTTTTGGCCTATTTTGAAGCCTTACTATACTATGACCATTTTTATGACTTTTTGAGGCCATACTATACTATGACTTTTTTTGGCCTATTTTGAAGCCTTACTATACTATGACCATTTTTATGACTTTTTGAGGCCATACTATACTATGACTTTTTTTGGCCTATTTTGAAGCCTTACTATACTATGACCATACTATACTATGACTTTATGAGGACATACTATAGTATGACTTTTTTTGGCCTATTTTGTAGCCATACTATACTATGACTTTTTTTGACCATTTTGAAGCCTTACTATACTATGACTTTTTTTGGCCTATTTTGAAGCCTTACTATACTATGACCATACTATACTATGACTTTTTGAGGACATACTATACTATGACTTTTTTTGGCCTATTTTGAAGCCTTACTATTCTATGACCATACTATACTATGACTTTTTGAGGCCATACTATACTATGACTTTTTTTGGCCTATTTTGAGGCCTTACTATACTATGACCATTTTTATGACATTTTGAGGCCATACTAAAGTATGACTTTTTTTGGCCTATTTTGAAGCCTTACTATACTATGACCATTTTTATGACTTTTTGAGGCCATACTATACTATGACTTTTTATGGCCTATTTTGAAGCCTTACTATACTATGACCATTTTTATGACTTTTTGAGGCCATACTATACTATGACTTTTTTTTACCATTTTGAAGCCTTACTATACTATGACTTTTTTTGGCCTATTTTGAAGCCTTACTATACTATGACCATACTATACTATGACTTTTTGAGGACATACTATAGTATGACTTTTTTTGGCCTATCTTGTAGCCTTACTATACTATGACCATTTTTATGACTTTTTGAGGCCATACTATACTATGACTTTTTTGACCATTTTGAAGCCTTACTATACTATGACCATACTATACTATGACTTTTTGAGGCCATACTATAGTATGACTTTTTTTGGCCTATTTTGAGGCCATACTATACTATGACTTTTTTTGGCCTATTTTGAAGCCTTACTATACTATGACCATTTTTATGACATTTTGAGGCCATACTATACTATGACTTTTTTTGGCCTATTTTGAAGCCTTACTATACTATGACCATTTTTATGACTTTTTGAGGCCATACTATACTATGACCTTTTTGACCATTTTGAAGCCCTACTATACTATGACTTTTTTTGAACTATTTTGAAGCCTTACTATACTATGACCATACTATACTATGACTTTTTGAGGCCATACTATACTATGACTTTTTCTGGCCTATTTTGAAGCCTTACTATACTATGACTTTTTTTGACCATTTTGAAGCCTTACTATACTATGACCATACTATACTATGACTTTTTGAGGCCATACTATACTATGACTTTTTTTGGCCTATTTTGAAGCCTTACTATACTATGACCATTTTTATGACATTTTGAGGCCATACTAAAGTATGACTTTTTTTGGCCTATTTTGAAGCCTTACTATACTATGACCATTTTTATGACATTTTGAGGCCATACTATACTATGACTTTTTATGGCCTATTTTGAAGCCTTACTATACTATGACCAATTTTATGACTTTTTGAGGCCATACTATACTATGACTTTTTTTGACCATTTTGAAGCCTTACTATACTATGACTTTTTTTGGCCTATTTTGAAGCCTTACTATACTATGACCATACTATACTATGACTTTTTGAGGACATACTATACTATGACTTTTTTTGGCCTATTTTGAAGCCTTACTATACTATGACCATTTTTATGACATTTTGAAGCCATACTAAAGTATGACTTTTTTTGGCCTATTTTGAAGCCTTACTATACTATGACCATTTTTATGACATTTTGAAGCCATACTAAAGTATGACTTTTTTTGGCCTATTTTGAAGCCTTACTATACTATGACCATTTTTATGACATTTTGAGGCCATACTATACTATGACTTTTTTTGGCCTATTTTGAAGCCTTACTATACTATGACCATTTTTATGACTTTTTGAGGCCATATTATACTATGACTTTTTTTGACCATTTTGAAGCCTTACTATACTACGACCATACTATACTATGACTTTTTGAGGACATACTATAGTATGACTTTTTTTGGCCTATCTTGTAGCCTTGCTATACTATGACCATTTTTATGACTTTTTGAGGCCATACTATACTATGACTTTTTTTGACCATTTTGAAGCCTTACTATACTATGACCATACTATACTATGACTTTTTGAGGCCATACTATACTATGACTTTTTTTGGCCTATTTTGAAGCCTTACTATACTATGACTTTTTTTGGCCTATTTTGAAGCCTTACTATACTATGACCATACTATACTATGACTTTTTGAGGCCATACTATACTATGACTTTTTGAGGCCATACTATACTATGACTTTTTTTGGCCTATTTTGAAGCCTTACTATACTATGACTTTTTTTGGCCTATTTTGAAGCCTTACTATACTATGACCATTTTTATGACATTTTGAGGCCATACTATACTATGACTTTTTTTGGCCTATTTTGAAGCCTTACTATACTATGACCATTTTTATGACATTTTGAGGCCATACTAAAGTATGACTTTTTTTTGGCCTATTTTGAAGCCTTACTATACTACGACCATTTTTATGACATTTTGAGGCCATACTATACTATGACTTTTTATGGCCTATTTTGAAGCCTTACTATACTATGACCATTTTTATGACTTTTTGAGGCCATACTATACTATGACTTTTTTTGACCATTTTGAAGCCTTACTATACTATGACTTTTTTTGGCCTATTTTGAAGCCTTACTATACTATGACCATACTATACTATGACTTTTTGAGGACATACTATACTATGACTTTTTTTGACCATTTTGAAGCCTTACTATTCTATGACCATACTATACTATGACTTTTTGAGGCCATACTATACTATGACTTTTTTTGGCCTATTTTGAGGCCTTACTATACTATGACCATTTTTATGACATTTTGAGGCCATACTAAAGTATGACTTTTTTTGGCCTATTTTGAAGCCTTACTATACTATGACCATTTTTATGACTTTTTGAGGCCATACTATACTATGACTTTTTATGGCCTATTTTGAAGCCTTACTATACTATGACCATTTTTATGACTTTTTGAGGCCATACTATACTATGACTTTTTTTTTACCATTTTGAAGCCTTACTATACTATGACTTTTTTTGGCCTATTTTGAAGCCTTACTATACTATGACCATACTATACTATGACTTTTTGAGGACATACTATAGTATGACTTTTTTTGGCCTATCTTGTAGCCTTACTATACTATGACCATTTTTATGACTTTTTGAGGCCATACTATACTATGACTTTTTTGACCATTTTGAAGCCTTACTATACTATGACCATACTATACTATGACTTTTTGAGGCCATACTATACTATGACTTTTTTTGGCCTATTTTGAGGCCATACTATACTATGACTTTTTTTGGCCTATTTTGAAGCCTTACTATACTATGACCATTTTTATGACATTTTGAGGCCATACTATACTATGACTTTTTTTGGCCTATTTTGAAGCCTTACTATACTATGACCATTTTTATGACATTTTGAGGCCATACTATACTATGACTTTTTTTGGCCTATTTTGAAGCCTTACTATACTATGACCATACTATACTATGACTTTATGAGGACATACTATAGTATGACTTTTTTTGGCCTATCTTGTAGCCTTACTATATTATGACCATTTTTATGACTTTTTGAGGCCATACTATACTATGACTTTTTTTGACCATTTTGAAGCCTTACTATACTATGACCATACTATACTATGACTTTTTGAGGCCATACTATACTATGACTTTTTTTGGCCTATTTTGAATCCTTACTATACTATGACTTTTTTTGGCCTATTTTGAAGCCTTACTATACTATGACCATTTTTATGACATTTTGAGGCCATACTATACTATGACTTTTTTGGGCCTATTTTGAAGCCTTACTATACTATGACCATTTTTATGACATTTTGAGGCCATACTATACTATGACTTTTTTTGGCCTATTTTGAAGCCTTACTATACTATGACCATACTATACTATGACTTTTTGAGGCCATACTATACTATGACTTTTTTTGGCCTATTTTGAAGCCTTACTATACTATGACAATACTATACTATGACATTTTGAGGCCATACTATACTATGACTTTTTTTGGCCTATTTTGAAGCCTTACTATACTATGACCATTTTTATGACATTTTGAGGCCATACTATACTATGACTTTTTTTGGCCTATTTTGAAGCCTTACTATACTATGACCATTTTTATGACTTTTTGAGGCCATACTATACTATGACTTTTTTTGGCCTATTTTGAAGCCTTACTATACTATGACCATTTTTATGACATTTTGAGGCCATACTATACTATGACTTTTTTTGGCCTATTTTGAAGCCTTACTATACTATGACCATTTTTATGACATTTTGAGGCCATACTATACTATGACTTTTTTTGGCCTATTTTGAAGCCTTACTATACTATGACCATTTTTATGACATTTTGAGGCCATACTATACTATGACTTTTTTTGGCCTATTTTGAAGCCTTACTATACTATGACCATTTTTATGACATTTTGAGGCCATACTATACTATGACTTTTTTTGGCCTATTTTGAAGCCTTACTATACTATGACCATTTTTATGACTTTTTGAGGCCATACTATACTATGACTTTTTTTGGCCTATTTTGAAGCCTTACTATACTATGACCATTTTTATGACTTTTTGAGGCCATACTATACTATGACTTTTTTTGGCCTATTTTGAAGCCTTACTATACTATGACCATACTATACTATGACTTTATGAGGACATACTATAGTATGACTTTTTTTGGCCTATTTTGTAGCCATACTATACTATGACTTTTTTTGACCATTTTGAAGCCTTACTATACTATGACTTTTTTTGGCCTATTTTGAAGCCTTACTATACTATGACCATACTATACTATGACTTTTTGAGGACATACTATACTATGACTTTTTTTGGCCTATTTTGAAGCCTTACTATTCTATGACCATACTATACTATGACTTTTTGAGGCCATACTATACTATGACTTTTTTTGGCCTATTTTGAGGCCTTACTATACTATGACCATTTTTATGACATTTTGAGGCCATACTAAAGTATGACTTTTTTTGGCCTATTTTGAAGCCTTACTATACTATGACCATTTTTATGACTTTTTGAGGCCATACTATACTATGACTTTTTATGGCCTATTTTGAAGCCTTACTATACTATGACCATTTTTATGACTTTTTGAGGCCATACTATACTATGACTTTTTTTTACCATTTTGAAGCCTTACTATACTATGACTTTTTTTGGCCTATTTTGAAGCCTTACTATACTATGACCATACTATACTATGACTTTTTGAGGACATACTATAGTATGACTTTTTTTGGCCTATCTTGTAGCCTTACTATACTATGACCATTTTTATGACTTTTTGAGGCCATACTATACTATGACTTTTTTGACCATTTTGAAGCCTTACTATACTATGACCATACTATACTATGACTTTTTGAGGCCATACTATAGTATGACTTTTTTTGGCCTATTTTGAGGCCATACTATACTATGACTTTTTTTGGCCTATTTTGAAGCCTTACTATACTATGACCATTTTTATGACATTTTGAGGCCATACTATACTATGACTTTTTTTGGCCTATTTTGAAGCCTTACTATACTATGACCATTTTTATGACTTTTTGAGGCCATACTATACTATGACCTTTTTGACCATTTTGAAGCCCTACTATACTATGACTTTTTTTGAACTATTTTGAAGCCTTACTATACTATGACCATACTATACTATGACTTTTTGAGGCCATACTATACTATGACTTTTTCTGGCCTATTTTGAAGCCTTACTATACTATGACTTTTTTTGGCCTATTTTGAAGCCTTACTATACTATGACCATACTATACTATGACTTTTTGACGCCATACTATACTATGACTTTTTTTGGCCTATTTTGAAGCCTTACTATACTATGACCATTTTTATGACATTTTGAGGCCATACTATACTATGACTTTTTTTGGCCTATTTTGAAGCCTTACTATACTATGACCATACTATACTATGACTTTATGAGGACATACTATAGTATGACTTTTTTTGGCCTATCTTGTAGCCTTACTATATTATGACCATTTTTATGACTTTTTGAGGCCATACTATACTATGACTTTTTTTGGCCTATTTTGAATCCTTACTATACTATGACTTTTTTTGGCCTATTTTGAAGCCTTACTATACTATGACCATTTTTATGACATTTTGAGGCCATACTATACTATGACTTTTTTTGGCCATTTTGAAGCCTTACTATACTATGACCATTTTTATGACATTTTGAGGCCATACTATACTATGACTTTTTTTGGCCTATTTTGAAGCCTTACTATACTATGACCATACTATACTATGACTTTTTGAGGCCATACTATACTATGACTTTTTTTGGCCTATTTTGAAGCCTTACTATACTATGACTTTTTTGGCCTATTTTGAAGCCTTACTATACTATGACAATACTATACTATGACATTTTGAGGCCATACTATACTATGACTTTTTTTGGCCTATTTTGAAGCCTTACTATACTATGACCATACTATACTATGACTTTATGAGGACATACTATAGTATGACTTTTTTTGGCCTATCTTGTAGCCTTACTATATTATGACCATTTTTATGACTTTTTGAGGCCATACTATACTATGACTTTTTTTGGCCTATTTTGAATCCTTACTATACTATGACTTTTTTTGGCCTATTTTGAAGCCTTACTATACTATGACCATTTTTATGACATTTTGAGGCCATACTATACTATGACTTTTTTTGGCCATTTTGAAGCCTTACTATACTATGACCATTTTTATGACATTTTGAGGCCATACTATACTATGACTTTTTTTGGCCTATTTTGAAGCCTTACTATACTATGACCATACTATACTATGACTTTTTGAGGCCATACTATACTATGACTTTTTTTGGCCTATTTTGAAGCCTTACTATACTATGACTTTTTTGGCCTATTTTGAAGCCTTACTATACTATGACAATACTATACTATGACATTTTGAGGCCATACTATACTATGACTTTTTTTGGCCTATTTTGAAGCCTTACTATACTATGACCATTTTTATGACATTTTGAGGCCATACTATACTATGACTTTTTTTGGCCTATTTTGAAGCCTTACTATACTATGACCATTTTTATGACATTTTGAGGCCATACTATACTATGACTTTTTTTGGCCTATTTTGAAGCCTTACTATACTATGACCATTTTTATGACATTTTGAGGCCATACTATACTATGACTTTTTTTGGCCTATTTTGAAGCCTTACTATACTATGACCATACTATACTATGACTTTATGAGGACATACTATAGTATGACTTTTTTTGGCCTATTTTGTAGCCATACTATACTATGACTTTTTTTGACCATTTTGAAGCCTTACTATACTATGACTTTTTTTGGCCTATTTTGAAGCCTTACTATAATATGACCATACTATACTATGACTTTTTGAGGACATACTATACTATGACTTTTTTTGGCCTATTTTGAAGCCTTACTATTCTATGACCATACTATACTATGACTTTTTGAGGCCATACTATACTATGACTTTTTTTGGCCTATTTTGAGGCCTTACTATACTATGACCATTTTTATGACATTTTGAGGCCATACTAAAGTATGACTTTTTTTGGCCTATTTTGAAGCCTTACTATACTATGACCATTTTTATGACTTTTTGAGGCCATACTATACTATGACTTTTTATGGCCTATTTTGAAGCCTTACTATACTATGACCATTTTTATGACTTTTTGAGGCCATACTATACTATGACTTTTTTTTACCATTTTGAAGCCTTACTATACTATGACTTTTTTTGGCCTATTTTGAAGCCTTACTATACTATGACCATACTATACTATGACTTTTTGAGGACATACTATAGTATGACTTTTTTTGGCCTATCTTGTAGCCTTACTATACTATGACCATTTTTATGACTTTTTGAGGCCATACTATACTATGACTTTTTTTGACCATTTTGAAGCCTTACTATACTATGACTTTTTTTTGCCTATTTTGAAGCCTTACTATTCTATGACCATACTATACTATGACTTTTTGAGGCCATACTATACTATGACTTTTTTTGGCCTATTTTGAGGCCTTACTATACTATGACCATTTTTATGACATTTTGAGGCCATACTATACTATGACTTTTTTTGGCCTATTTTGAAGCCTTACTATACTATGACCATTTTTATGACATTTTGAGGCCATACTATACTATGACTTTTTTTGGCCTATTTTGAAGCCTTACTATACTATGACCATTTTTATGACATTTTGAGGCCATACTATACTATGACTTTTTATGGCCTATTTTGAAGCCTTACTATACTATGACCATTTTTATGACTTTTTGAGGCCATACTATACTATGACCTTTTTGACCATTTTGAAGCCTTACTATACTATGACTTTTTTTGAACTATTTTGAAGCCTTACTATACTATGACCATACTATACTATGACTTTTTGAGGCCATACTATACTATGACTTTTTCTGGCCTATTTTGAAGCCTTACTATACTATGACTTTTTTTGGCCTATTTTGAAGCCTTACTATACTATGACCATTTTTATGACTTTTTGACGCCATACTATACTATGACTTTTTTTGGCCTATTTTGAAGCCTTACTATACTATGACCATTTTTATGACATTTTGAGGCCATACTAAAGTATGACTTTTTTTGGCCTATTTTGAAGCCTTACTATACTATGACCATTTTTATGACATTTTGAGGCCATACTAAAGTATGACTTTTTTTGGCCTATTTTGAAGCCTTACTATACTATGACCATACTATACTATGACTTTTTGAGGCCATACTATACTATGACTTTTTTTGGCCTATTTTGAAGCCTTACTATACTATGACTTTTTTGGCCTATTTTGAAGCCTTACTATACTATGACAATACTATACTATGACATTTTGAGGCCATACTATACTATGACTTTTTTTGGCCTATTTTGAAGCCTTACTATACTATGACCATTTTTATGACATTTTGAAGCCTTACTATACTATGACTTTTTTTGGCCTATTTTGAAGCCTTACTATACTATGACCATTTTTATGACATTTTGAGGCCATACTAAAGTATGACTTTTTTTGGCCTATTTTGAAGCCTTACTATACTATGACCATTTTTATGACATTTTGAGGCCATACTATACTATGACTTTTTATGGCCTATTTTGAAGCCTTACTATACTATGACCATTTTTATGACTTTTTGAGGCCATACTATACTATGACTTTTTTTGACCATTTTGAAGCCTTACTATACTATGACCATACTATACTATGACTTTTTGAGGCCATACTATACTATGACTTTTTTTGGCCTATTTTGAATCCTTACTATACTATGACTTTTTTTGGCCTATTTTGAAGCCTTACTATACTATAACCATTTTTATGACATTTTGAGGCCATACTATACTATGACTTTTTTTGGCCTATTTTGAAGCCTTACTATACTATGACCATTTTTATGACATTTTGAGGCCATACTATACTATGACTTTTTTTGGGCTTATTTTGAAGCCTTACTATACTATGACCATACTATACTATGACTTTTTGAGGCCATACTATACTATGACTTTTTTTGGCCTATTTTGAAGCCTTACTATACTATGACCATTTTTATGACATTTTGAGGCCATACTATACTATGACTTTTTTTGGCCTATTTTGAAGCCTTACTATACTATGACCATTTTTATGACATTTTGAGGCCATACTAAAGTATGACTTTTTTTGGCCTATTTTGAAGCCTTACTATACTATGACCATTTTTATGACTTTTTGAGGCCATACTATACTATGACTTTTTTTGGCCTATTTTGAAGCCTTACTATACTATGAACATTTTTATGACATTTTGAGGCCATACTAAAGTATGACTTTTTTTGGCCTATTTTGAAGCCTTACTATACTATGACCATTTTTATGACATTTTGAGGCCATACTATACTATGACTTTTTTTGGCCTATTTTGAAGCCTTACTATACTATGACCATTTTTATGACTTTTTGAGGCCATACTATACTATGACTTTTTTTGACCATTTTGAAGCCTTACTATACTACGACCATACTATACTATGACTTTTTGAGGACATACTATACTATGACTTTTTTTGGCCTATTTTGAAGCCTTACTATACTATGACCATTTTTATGACATTTTGAGGCCATACTATACTATGACTTTTTTTGGCCTATTTTGAAGCCTTACTATACTATGACCATTTTTATGACATTTTGAGGCCATACTATACTATGACTTTTTATGGCCTATTTTGAAGCCTTACTATACTATGACCATTTTTATGACTTTTTGAGGCCATACTATACTATGACCTTTTTGACCATTTTGAAGCCTTACTATACTATGACTTTTTTTGAACTATTTTGAAGCCTTACTATACTATGACCATACTATACTATGACTTTTTGAGGCCATACTATACTATGACTTTTTCTGGCCTATTTTGAAGCCTTACTATACTATGACTTTTTTTGGCCTATTTTGAAGCCTTACTATACTATGACCATTTTTATGACTTTTTGACGCCATACTATACTATGACTTTTTTTGGCCTATTTTGAAGCCTTACTATACTATGACCATTTTTATGACATTTTGAGGCCATACTATACTATGACTTTTTTTGGCCTATTTTGAAGCCTTACTATACTATGACCATTTTTATGACATTTTGAGGCCATACTATACTATGACTTTTTTTTGGCCTATTTTGAAGCCTTACTATACTATGACCATTTTTATGACTTTTTGAGGCCATACTATACTATGACCTTTTTGACCATTTTGAAGCCTTACTATACTATGACTTTTTTTGAACTATTTTGAAGCCTTACTATACTATGACCATACTATACTATGACTTTTTGAGGCCATACTATACTATTACTTTTTCTGGCCTATTTTGAAGCCTTACTATACTATGACTTTTTTTGGCCTATTTTGAAGCCTTACTATACTATGACCATTTTTATGACATTTTGAGGCCATACTATACTATGACTTTTTTTGGCCTATTTTGAAGCCTTACTATACTATGACCATTTTTATGACATTTTGAGGCCATACTATACTATGACTTTTTTTGGCCTATTTTGAAGCCTTACTATACTATGACCATACTATACTATGACTTTATGAGGACATACTATAGTATGACTTTTTTTGGCCTATCTTGTAGCCTTACTATATTATGACCATTTTTATGACTTTTTGAGGCCATACTATACTATGACTTTTTTTGGCCTATTTTGAATCCTTACTATACTATGACTTTTTTTGGCCTATTTTGAAGCCTTACTATACTATGACCATTTTTATGACTTTTTGAGGCCATACTATACTATGAATTTTTTTGACCATTTTGAAGCCTTACTATACTATGACTTTTTTTGGCCTATTTTGAAGCCTTACTATACTATGACCATACTATACTATGACTTTTTGAGGACATACTATACTATGACTTTTTTTGACCATTTTGAAGCCTTACTATACTATGACTTTTTTTGGCCTATTTTGAAGCCTTACTATTCTATGACCATACTATACTATGACTTTTTGAGGCCATACTATACTATGACTTTTTTTGGCCTATTTTGAAGCCTTACTATACTATGACCATACTATACTATGACTTTATGAGGACATACTATAGTATGACTTTTTTTGGCCTATCTTGTAGCCTTACTATATTATGACCATTTTTATGACTTTTTGAGGCCATACTATACTATGACTTTTTTTGGCCTATTTTGAATCCTTACTATACTATGACTTTTTTTGGCCTATTTTAAAGCCTTACTATACTATGACCATTTTTATGACATTTTGAGGCCATACTATACTATGACTTTTTTTGGCCATTTTGAAGCCTTACTATACTATGACCATTTTTATGACATTTTGAGGCCATACTATACTATGACTTTTTTTGGCCTATTTTGAAGCCTTACTATACTATGACCATACTATACTATGACTTTTTGAGGCCATACTATACTATGACTTTTTTTGGCCTATTTTGAAGCCTTACTATACTATGACTTTTTTTGGCCTATTTTGAAGCCTTACTATACTATGACCATACTATACTATGACTTTTTGAGGCCATACTATACTATGACTTTTTTTGGCCTATTTTGAAGCCTTATTATACTATGACTTTTTTTGGCCTATTTTGAAGCCTTACTATACTATGACCATTTTTATGACTTTTTGACGCCATACTATACTATAACTTTTTTTGGCCTATTTTGAAGCCTTACTATACTATGACCATTTTTATGACATTTTGAGGCCATACTATACTATGACTTTTTTTGGCCTATTTTGAAGCCTTACTATACTATGACCATTTTTATGACATTTTGAGGCCATACTATACTATGACTTTTTTTGGCCTATTTTGAAGCCTTACTATACTATGACCATTTTTATGACTTTTTGAGGCCATACTATACTATGACTTTTTTTGGCCTATTTTGAAGCCTTACTATACTATGACCATTTTTATGACATTTTGAGGCCATACTATACTATGACTTTTTTTGGCCTATTTTGAAGCCTTACTATACTATGACCATTTTTATGACATTTTGAGGCCATACTATACTATGACTTTTTTTGGCCTATTTTGAAGCCTTACTATACTATGACCATTATTATGACATTTTGAAGCCATACTAAAGTATGACTTTTTTTGGCCTATTTTGAAGCCTTACTATACTGTGACCATTTTTATGACATTTTGAGGCCATACTAAAGTATGACTTTTTTTGGCCTATTTTGAAGCCTTACTATACTATGACCATTTTTATGACATTTTGAGGCCTTACTATACTATGACTTTTTTTGGCCTATTTTGAAGCCTTACTATACTATGACCATTTTTATGACTTTTTGAGGCCATACTATACTATGACTTTTTTTGACCATTTTGAAGCCTTACTATACTATGACCATACTATACTATGACTTTTTGAGGCCATACTATACTATGACTTTTTTTGGCCTATTTTGAAGCCTTACTATACTATGACCATTTTTATGACATTTTGAGGCCATACTAAAGTATGACTTTTTTTGGCCTATTTTGAAGCCTTACTATACTATGACCATTTTTATGACATTTTGAGGCCATACTATACTATGACTTTTTATGGCCTATTTTGAAGCCTTACTATACTATGACCAATTTTATGACTTTTTGAGGCCATACTATACTATGACTTTTTTTGACCATTTTGAAGCCTTACTATACTACGACCATACTATACTATGACTTTTTGAGGACATACTATAGTATGACTTTTTTTGGCCTATCTTGTAGCCTTACTATACTATGACCATTTTTATGACTTTTTGAGGCCATACTATACTATGACTTTTTTTGACCATTTTGAAGCCTTACTATACTATGACCATACTATACTATGACTTTTTGAGGCCATACTATACTATGACTTTTTTTGGCCTATTTTGTAGCCTTACTATACTATGACCATTTTTATGACATTTTGAGGCCATACTATACTATGACATTTTTTGGCCTATTTTGAAGCCTTACTATACTATGACCATTTTTATGACATTTTGAGGCCATACTATACTGTGACTTTTTTTGGCCTATTTTGAAGCCTTACTATACTATGACTTTTTTTGGCCTATTTTGAGGCCTTACTATACTATGACCATTTTTATGACATTTTGAGGCCATACTATACTATGACTTTTTTTGGCCTATTTTGAAGCCTTACTATACTATGACCATTTTTATGACATTTTGAGGCCATACTATACTATGACTTTTTTTGGCCTATTTTGAAGCCTTACTATACTATGACCATTTTTATGACATTTTGAGGCCATACTATACTATGACTTTTTATGGACTATTTTGAAGCCTTACTATACTATGACCATTTTTATGACTTTTTGAGGCCATACTATACTATGACCTTTTTGACCATTTTGAAGCCTTACTATACTATGACTTTTTTTGAACTATTTTGAAGCCTTACTATACTATGACCATACTATACTATGACTTTTTGAGGCCATACTATACTATTACTTTTTCTGGCCTATTTTGAAGCCTTACTATACTATGACTTTTTTTGGTCTATTTTGAAGCCTTACTATACTATGACCATTTTTATGACATTTTGAGGCCATACTAAAGTATGACTTTTTTTGGCCTATTTTGAAGCCTTACTATACTATGACCATTTTTATGACTTTTTGAGGCCATACTATACTATGACTTTTTTTGACCATTTTGAAGCCTTACTATACTATGACCATACTATACTATGACTTTTTGAGGCCATACTATACTATGACTTTTTTTGGCCTATTTTGAAGCCTTACTATACTATGACCATACTATACTATGACTTTTTGAGGCCATACTATACTATGACTTTTTTTGGCCTATTTTGAAGCCTTACTATACTATGACTTTTTTTGGCCTATTTTGAAGCCTTACTATACTATGACCATACTATACTTTGACTTTTTGAGGCCATACTATACTATGACTTTTTTTGGCCTATTTTGAAGCCTTACTATACTATGACTTTTTTTGGCCTATTTTGAAGCCTTACTATACTATGACCATTTTTATGACTTTTTGACGCCATACTATACTATAACTTTTTTTGGCCTATTTTGAAGCCTTACTATACTATGACCATTTTTATGACATTTTGAGGCCATACTATACTATGACTTTTTTTGGCCTATTTTGAAGCCTTACTATACTATGACCATTTTTATGACATTTTGAGGCCATACTATACTATGACTTTTTTTGGCCTATTTTGAAGCCTTACTATACTATGACCATTTTTATGACTTTTTGAGGCCATACTATACTATGACTTTTTTTGGCCTATTTTGAAGCCTTACTATACTATGACCATTTTTATGACTTTTTGAGGCCATACTATACTATGACTTTTTTTGGCCTATTTTGAAGCCTTACTATACTATGACCATTTTTATGACATTTTGAGGCCATACTATACTATGACTTTTTTTGGCCTATTTTGAAGCCTTACTATACTATGACCATTTTTATGACATTTTGAGGCCATACTATACTATGACTTTTTTTGGCCTATTTTGAAGCCTTACTATACTATGACCATTATTATGACATTTTGAAGCCATACTAAAGTATGACTTTTTTTGGCCTATTTTGAAGCCTTACTATACTGTGACCATTTTTATGACATTTTGAGGCCATACTAAAGTATGACTTTTTTTGGCCTATTTTGAAGCCTTACTATACTATGACCATTTTTATGACATTTTGAGGCCTTACTATACTATGACTTTTTTTGGCCTATTTTGAAGCCTTACTATACTATGACCATTTTTATGACTTTTTGAGGCCATACTATACTATGACTTTTTTTGACAATTTTGAAGCCTTACTATACTATGACCATACTATACTATGACTTTTTGAGGCCATACTATACTATGACTTTTTTTGGCCTATTTTGAAGCCTTACTATACTATGACCATTTTTATGACATTTTGAGGCCATACTAAAGTATGACTTTTTTTGGCCTATTTTGAAGCCTTACTATACTATGACCATTTTTATGACATTTTGAGGCCATACTATACTATGACTTTTTATGGCCTATTTTGAAGCCTTACTATACTATGACCAATTTTATGACTTTTTGAGGCCATACTATACTATGACTTTTTTTGACCATTTTGAAGCCTTACTATACTATGACTTTTTTTGGCCTATTTTGAAGCCTTACTATACTATGACCATTTTTATGACATTTTGAAGCCATACTAAAGTATGACTTTTTTTGGCCTATTTTGAAGCCTTACTATACTATGACCATTTTTATGACATTTTGAGGCCATACTATACTATGACTTTTTTTGGCCTATTTTGAAGCCTTACTATACTATGACCATTTTTATGACTTTTTGAGGCCATACTATACTATGACTTTTTTTGACCATTTTGAAGCCTTACTATACTACGACCATACTATACTATGACTTTTTGAGGACATACTATACTATGACTTTTTTTGGCCTATTTTGAAGCCTTACTATACTATGACCATTTTTATGACATTTTGAGGCCATACTATACTATGACTTTTTTTGGCCTATTTTGAAGCCTTACTATACTATGACCATTTTTATGACATTTTGAGGCCATACTATACTATGACTTTTTATGGCCTATTTTGAAGCCTTACTATACTATGACCATTTTTATGACTTTTTGAGGCCATACTATACTATGACCTTTTTGACCATTTTGAATCCGTACTATACTATGACTTTTTTTGAACTATTTTGAAGCCTTACTATACTATGACCATACTATACTATGACTTTTTGAGGCCATACAATACTATGACTTTTTCTGGCCTATTTTGAAGCCTTACTATACTATGACTTTTTTTGGCCTATTTTGAAGCCTTACTATACTATGACCATTTTTATGACTTTTTGACGCCATACTATACTATGACTTTTTTTGGCCTATTTTGAAGCCTTACTATACTATGACCATTTTTATGACATTTTGAGGCCATACTATACTATGACTTTTTTTGGCCTATTTTGAAGCCTTACTATACTATGACCATTTTTATGACATTTTGAGGCCATACTATACTATGACTTTTTTTGGCCTATTTTGAAGCCTTACTATACTATGACCATTTTTATGACTTTTTGAGGCCATACTATACTATGACCTTTTTGACCATTTTGAAGCCTTACTATACTATGACTTTTTTTGAACTATTTTGAAGCCTTACTATACTATGACCATACTATACTATGACTTTTTGAGGCCATACTATACTATTACTTTTTCTGGCCTATTTTGAAGCCTTACTATACTATGACTTTTTTTGGCCTATTTTGAAGCCTTACTATACTATGACCATTTTTATGACTTTTTGACGCCATACTATACTATGACTTTTTTTGGCCTATTTTGAAGCCTTACTATACTATGACCATTTTTATGACATTTTGAGGCCATACTATACTATGACTTTTTTTGGCCTATTTTGAAGCCTTACTATACTATGACCATTTTTATGACACTTTGAGGCCATACGATACTATGACTTTTTTTGGCCTATTTTGAAGCCTTACTATACTATGACCATTTTTATGACTTTTTGAGGCCATACTATACTATAACTTTTTTTGGCCTATTTTGAAGCCTTACTATACTATGACCATTTTTATGACATTTTGAGGCCATACTATACTATGACTTTTTTTGGCCTATTTTGAAGCCTTACTATACTATGACCATTTTTATGACATTTTGAGGCCATACTATACTATGACTTTTTTTGGCCTATTTTGAAGCCTTACTATACTATGACCATTTTTATGACATTTTGAGGCCATACTAAAGTATGACTTTTTTTGGCCTATTTTGAAGCCTTACTATACTATGACCATTTTTATGACATTTTGAAGCCATACTAAAGTATGACTTTTTTTGGCCTATTTTGAAGCCTTACTATACTATGACCATTTTTATGACTTTTTGACGCCATACTATACTATGACTTTTTTTGGCCTATTTTGAAGCCTTACTATACTATGACCATTTTTATGACATTTTGAGGCCATACTATACTATGACTTTTTTTGGCCTATTTTGAAGCCTTACTATACTATGACCATTTTTATGACTTTTTGAGGCCATACTATACTATGACCTTTTTGACCATTTTGAAGCCTTACTATACTATGACTTTTTTTGAACTATTTTGAAGCCTTACTATACTATGACCATACTATACTATGACTTTTTGAGGCCATACTATACTATTACTTTTTCTGGCCTATTTTGAAGCCTTACTATACTATGACTTTTTTTGGCCTATTTTGAAGCCTTACTATACTATGACCATTTTTATGACTTTTTGACGCCATACTATACTATGACTTTTTTTGGCCTATTTTGAAGCCTTACTATACTATGACCATTTTTATGACATTTTGAGGCCATACTATACTATGACTTTTTTTGGCCTATTTTGAAGCCTTACTATACTATGACCATTTTTATGACACTTTGAGGCCATACGATACTATGACTTTTTTTGGCCTATTTTGAAGCCTTACTATACTATGACCATTTTTATGACTTTTTGAGGCCATACTATACTATAACTTTTTTTGGCCTATTTTGAAGCCTTACTATACTATGACCATTTTTATGACATTTTGAGGCCATACTATACTATGACTTTTTTTGGCCTATTTTGAAGCCTTACTATACTATGACCATTTTTATGACATTTTGAGGCCATACTATACTATGACTTTTTTTGGCCTATTTTGAAGCCTTACTATACTATGACCATTTTTATGACATTTTGAGGCCATACTAAAGTATGACTTTTTTTGGCCTATTTTGAAGCCTTACTATACTATGACCATTTTTATGACATTTTGAGGCCATACTAAAGTATGACTTTTTTTGGCCTATTTTGAAGCCTTACTATACTATGACCATTTTTATGACATTTTGAGGCCATACTAAAGTATGACTTTTTTTGGCCTATTTTGAAGCCTTACTATACTATGACCATTTTTATGACATTTTGAGGCCATACTATACTATGACTTTTTTTGGCCTATTTTGAAGCCTTACTATACTATGACCATACTATACTATGACTTTATGAGGACATACTATAGTATGACTTTTTTTGGCCTATCTTGTAGCCTTACTATATTATGACCATTTTTATGACTTTTTGAGGCCATACTATACTATGACTTTTTTTGGCCTATTTTGAATCCTTACTATACTATGACTTTTTTTGGCCTATTTTGAAGCCTTACTATACTATGACCATTTTTATGACATTTTGAGGCCATACTATACTATGACTTTTTTTGGCCATTTTGAAGCCTTACTATACTATGACCATTTTTATGACATTTTGAGGCCATACTATACTATGACTTTTTTTGGCCTATTTTGAAGCCTTACTATACTATGACCATTATTATGACATTTTGAAGCCATACTAAAGTATGACTTTTTTGGCCTATTTTGAAGCCTTACTATACTGTGACCATTTTTATGACATTTTGAGGCCATACTAAAGTATGACTTTTTTTGGCCTATTTTGAAGCCTTACTATACTATGACCATTTTTATGACATTTTGAGGCCTTACTATACTATGACTTTTTTTGGCCTATTTTGAAGCCTTACTATACTATGACCATTTTTATGACTTTTTGAGGCCATACTATACTATGACTTTTTTTGACAATTTTGAAGCCTTACTATACTATGACCATACTATACTATGACTTTTTGAGGCCATACTATACTATGACTTTTTTTGGCCTATTTTGAAGCCTTACTATACTATGACCATTTTTATGACATTTTGAGGCCATACTAAAGTATGACTTTTTTTGGCCTATTTTGAAGCCTTACTATACTATGACCATTTTTATGACATTTTGAGGCCATACTATACTATGACTTTTTATGGCCTATTTTGAAGCCTTACTATACTATGACCAATTTTATGACTTTTTGAGGCCATACTATACTATGACTTTTTTTGACCATTTTGAAGCCTTACTATACTATGACTTTTTTTGGCCTATTTTGAAGCCTTACTATACTATGACCATACTATACTATGACTTTTTGAGGACATACTATACTATGACTTTTTTTGGCCTATTTTGAAGCCTTACTATACTATGACCATTTTTATGACATTTTGAAGCCATACTATACTATGACTTTTTTTGGCCTATTTTGAAGCCTTACTATACTATGACCATTTTTATGACATTTTGAGGCCATACTATACTATGACTTTTTTTGGCCTATTTTGAAGCCTTACTATACTATGACCATTTTTATGACTTTTTGAGGCCATACTATACTATGACTTTTTTTGACCATTTTGAAGCCTTACTATACTACGACCATACTATACTATGACTTTTTGAGGACATACTATACTATGACTTTTTTTGGCCTATTTTGAAGCCTTACTATACTATGACCATTTTTATGACACTTTGAGGCCATACGATACTATGACTTTTTTTGGCCTATTTTGAAGCCTTACTATACTATGACCATTTTTATGACTTTTTGAGGCCATACTATACTATAACTTTTTTTGGCCTATTTTGAAGCCTTACTATACTATGACCATACTATACTATGACTTTTTGAGGCCATACTATACTATGACTTTTTTTGGCCTATTTTGAAGCCTTACTATACTATGACTTTTTTTGGCCTATTTTGAAGCCTTACTATACTATGACCATACTATACTATAACTTTTTGAGGCCATACTATACTATGACTTTTTTTGGCCTATTTTGAAGCCTTACTATACTATGACCATTTTTATGACATTTTGAGGCCATACTATACTATGACTTTTTTTGGCCATTTTGAAGCCTTACTATACTATGACCATTTTTATGACATTTTGAGGCCATACTATACTATGACTTTTTTTGGCCTATTTTGAAGCCTTACTATACTATGACCATTATTATGACATTTTGAAGCCATACTAAAGTATGACTTTTTTGGCCTATTTTGAAGCCTTACTATACTGTGACCATTTTTATGACATTTTGAGGCCATACTAAAGTATGACTTTTTTTGGCCTATTTTGAAGCCTTACTATACTATGACCATTTTTATGACATTTTGAGGCCTTACTATACTATGACTTTTTTTGGCCTATTTTGAAGCCTTACTATACTATGACCATTTTTATGACTTTTTGAGGCCATACTATACTATGACTTTTTTTGACAATTTTGAAGCCTTACTATACTATGACCATACTATACTATGACTTTTTGAGGCCATACTATACTATGACTTTTTTTGGCCTATTTTGAAGCCTTACTATACTATGACCATTTTTATGACATTTTGAGGCCATACTAAAGTATGACTTTTTTTGGCCTATTTTGAAGCCTTACTATACTATGACCATTTTTATGACATTTTGAGGCCATACTATACTATGACTTTTTATGGCCTATTTTGAAGCCTTACTATACTATGACCAATTTTATGACTTTTTGAGGCCATACTATACTATGACTTTTTTTGACATTTTGAAGCCTTACTATACTATGACTTTTTTTGGCCTATTTTGAAGCCTTACTATACTATGACCATACTATACTATGACTTTTTGAGGACATACTATACTATGACTTTTTTTGGTCTATTTTGAAGCCTTACTATACTATGACCATTTTTATGACATTTTGAAGCCATACTATACTATGACTTTTTTTGGCCTATTTTGAAGCCTTACTATACTATGACCATTTTTATGACATTTTGAGGCCATACTATACTATGACTTTTTTTGGCCTATTTTGAAGCCTTACTATACTATGACCATTTTTATGACTTTTTGAGGCCATACTATACTATGACTTTTTTTGACCATTTTGAAGCCTTACTATACTACGACCATACTATACTATGACTTTTTGAGGACATACTATACTATGACTTTTTTTGGCCTATTTTGAAGCCTTACTATACTATGACCATTTTTATGACACTTTGAGGCCATACGATACTATGACTTTTTTTGGCCTATTTTGAAGCCTTACTATACTATGACCATTTTTATGACTTTTTGAGGCCATACTATACTATAACTTTTTTTGGCCTATTTTGAAGCCTTACTATACTATGACCATACTATACTATGACTTTTTGAGGCCATACTATACTATGACTTTTTTTGGCCTATTTTGAAGCCTTACTATACTATGACTTTTTTTGGCCTATTTTGAAGCCTTACTATACTATGACCATACTATACTATAACTTTTTGAGGCCATACTATACTATGACTTTTTTTGGCCTATTTTGAAGCCTTACTATACTATGACCATTTTTATGACATTTTGAGGCCATACTAAAGTATGACTTTTTTTGGCCTATTTTGAAGCCTTACTATACTATGACCATTTTTATGACTTTTTGAGGCCATACTATACTATGACTTTTTTTTACCATTTTGAAGCCTTACTATACTATGACTTTTTTTGGCCTATTTTGAAGCCTTACTATACTATGACCATACTATACTATGACTTTTTGAGGACATACTATAGTATGACTTTTTTTGGCCTATCTTGTAGCCTTACTATACTATGACCATTTTTATGACTTTTTGAGGCCATACTATACTATGACTTTTTTTGACCATTTTGAAGCCTTACTATACTATGACTTTTTTTTGCCTATTTTGAAGCCTTACTATTCTATGACCATACTATACTATGACTTTTTGAGGCCATACTATACTATGACTTTTTTTGGCCTATTTTGAGGCCTTACTATACTATGACCATTTTTATGACATTTTGAGGCCATACTATACTATGACTTTTTTTGGCCTATTTTGAAGCCTTACTATACTATGACCATTTTTATGACATTTTGAGGCCATACTATACTATGACTTTTTTTGGCCTATTTTGAAGCCTTACTATACTATGACCATTTTTATGACATTTTGAGGCCATACTATACTATGACTTTTTATGGCCTATTTTGAAGCCTTACTATACTATGACCATTTTTATGACTTTTTGAGGCCATACTATACTATGACCTTTTTGACCATTTTGAAGCCTTACTATACTATGACTTTTTTTGAACTATTTTGAAGCCTTACTATACTATGACCATACTATACTATGACTTTTTGAGGCCATACTATACTATGACTTTTTCTGGCCTATTTTGAAGCCTTACTATACTATGACTTTTTTTGGCCTATTTTGAAGCCTTACTATACTATGACCATTTTTATGACTTTTTGACGCCATACTATACTATGACTTTTTTTGGCCTATTTTGAAGCCTTACTATACTATGACCATTTTTATGACATTTTGAGGCCATACTAAAGTATGACTTTTTTTGGCCTATTTTGAAGCCTTACTATACTATGACCATTTTTATGACATTTTGAGGCCATACTAAAGTATGACTTTTTTTGGCCTATTTTGAAGCCTTACTATACTATGACCATACTATACTATGACTTTTTGAGGCCATACTATACTATGACTTTTTTTGGCCTATTTTGAAGCCTTACTATACTATGACTTTTTTGGCCTATTTTGAAGCCTTACTATACTATGACAATACTATACTATGACATTTTGAGGCCATACTATACTATGACTTTTTTTGGCCTATTTTGAAGCCTTACTATACTATGACCATTTTTATGACATTTGAAGCCTTACTATACTATGACTTTTTTTGGCCTATTTTGAAGCCTTACTATACTATGACCATTTTTATGACATTTTGAGGCCATACTAAAGTATGACTTTTTTTTGGCCTATTTTGAAGCCTTACTATACTATGACCATTTTTATGACATTTTGAGGCCATACTATACTATGACTTTTTATGGCCTATTTTGAAGCCTTACTATACTATGACCATTTTTATGACTTTTTGAGGCCATACTATACTATGACTTTTTTTGACCATTTTGAAGCCTTACTATACTATGACCATACTATACTATGACTTTTTGAGGCCATACTATACTATGACTTTTTTTGGCCTATTTTGAATCCTTACTATACTATGACTTTTTTTGGCCTATTTTGAAGCCTTACTATACTATAACCATTTTTATGACATTTTGAGGCCATACTATACTATGACTTTTTTTGGCCTATTTTGAAGCCTTACTATACTATGACCATTTTTATGACATTTTGAGGCCATACTATACTATGACTTTTTTTGGGCTTATTTTGAAGCCTTACTATACTATGACCATACTATACTATGACTTTTTGAGGCCATACTATACTATGACTTTTTTTGGCCTATTTTGAAGCCTTACTATACTATGACCATTTTTATGACATTTTGAGGCCATACTATACTATGACTTTTTTTGGCCTATTTTGAAGCCTTACTATACTATGACCATTTTTATGACATTTTGAGGCCATACTAAAGTATGACTTTTTTTGGCCTATTTTGAAGCCTTACTATACTATGACCATTTTTATGACTTTTTGAGGCCATACTATACTATGACTTTTTTTGGCCTATTTTGAAGCCTTACTATACTATGAACATTTTTATGACATTTTGAGGCCATACTAAAGTATGACTTTTTTTGGCCTATTTTGAAGCCTTACTATACTATGACCATTTTTATGACATTTTGAGGCCATACTATACTATGACTTTTTTTGGCCTATTTTGAAGCCTTACTATACTATGACCATTTTTATGACTTTTTGAGGCCATACTATACTATGACTTTTTTTGACCATTTTGAAGCCTTACTATACTACGACCATACTATACTATGACTTTTTGAGGACATACTATACTATGACTTTTTTTGGCCTATTTTGAAGCCTTACTATACTATGACCATTTTTATGACATTTTGAGGCCATACTATACTATGACTTTTTTTGGCCTATTTTGAAGCCTTACTATACTATGACCATTTTTATGACATTTTGAGGCCATACTATACTATGACTTTTTATGGCCTATTTTGAAGCCTTACTATACTATGACCATTTTTATGACTTTTTGAGGCCATACTATACTATGACCTTTTTGACCATTTTGAAGCCTTACTATACTATGACTTTTTTTGAACTATTTTGAAGCCTTACTATACTATGACCATACTATACTATGACTTTTTGAGGCCATACTATACTATGACTTTTTCTGGCCTATTTTGAAGCCTTACTATACTATGACTTTTTTTGGCCTATTTTGAAGCCTTACTATACTATGACCATTTTTATGACTTTTTGACGCCATACTATACTATGACTTTTTTTTGGCCTATTTTGAAGCCTTACTATACTATGACCATTTTTATGACTTTTTGAGGCCATACTATACTATGACCTTTTTGACCATTTTGAAGCCTTACTATACTATGACTTTTTTTGAACTATTTTGAAGCCTTACTATACTATGACCATACTATACTATGACTTTTTGAGGCCATACTATACTATTACTTTTTCTGGCCTATTTTGAAGCCTTACTATACTATGACTTTTTTTGGCCTATTTTGAAGCCTTACTATACTATGACCATTTTTATGACATTTTGAGGCCATACTATACTATGACTTTTTTTGGCCTATTTTGAAGCCTTACTATACTATGACCATTTTTATGACATTTTGAGGCCATACTAAAGTATGACTTTTTTTGGCCTATTTTGAAGCCTTACTATACTATGACCATTTTTATGACTTTTTGAGGCCATACTATACTATGACTTTTTTTGACCATTTTGAAGCCTTACTATACTATGACCATACTATACTATGACTTTTTGAGGCCATACTATACTATGACTTTTTTTGGCCTATTTTGAAGCCTTACTATACTATGACCATACTATACTATGACTTTTTGAGGCCATACTATACTATGACTTTTTTTGGCCTATTTTGAAGCCTTACTATACTATGACTTTTTTTGGCCTATTTTGAAGCCTTACTATACTATGACCATACTATACTATAACTTTTTGAGGCCATACTATACTATGACTTTTTTTGGCCTATTTTGAAGCCTTACTATACTATGACCATACTATACTATGACTTTTTGAGGCCATACTATACTATGACTTTTTTTGGCCTATTTTGAAGCCTTACTATACCATGACTTTTTTTGGCCTATTTTGAAGCCTTACTATACTATGACCATTTTTATGACATTTTGAGGCCATACTATACTATGACTTTTTTTGGCCTATTTTGAAGCCTTACTATACTATGACCATTTTTATGACATTTTGAGGCCATACTAAAGTATGACTTTTTTTGGCCTATTTTGAAGCCTTACTATACTATGACCATTTTTATGACATTTTGAGGCCATACTAAAGTATGACTTTTTTTGGCCTATTTTGAAGCCTTACTATACTATGACCATTTTTATGACATTTTGAGGCCATACTAAAGTATGACTTTTTTTGGCCTATTTTGAAGCCTTACTATACTATGACCATTTTTATGACATTTTGAGGCCATACTATACTATGACTTTTTTTGGCCTATTTTGAAGCCTTACTATACTATGACCATACTATACTATGACTTTATGAGGACATACTATAGTATGACTTTTTTTGGCCTATCTTGTAGCCTTACTATATTATGACCATTTTTATGACTTTTTGAGGCCATACTATACTATGACTTTTTTTGGCCTATTTTGAATCCTTACTATACTATGACTTTTTTTGGCCTATTTTGAAGCCTTACTATACTATGACCATTTTTATGACTTTTTGAGGCCATACTATACTATGAATTTTTTTGACCATTTTGAAGCCTTACTATACTATGCCTTTTTTTGGCCTATTTTGAAGCCTTACTATACTATGACCATACTATACTATGACTTTTTGAGGACATACTATACTATGACTTTTTTTGACCATTTTGAAGCCTTACTATACTATGACTTTTTTTGGCCTATTTTGAAGCCTTACTATTCTATGACCATACTATACTATGACTTTTTGAGGCCATACTATACTATGACTTTTTTTGGCCTATTTTGAGGCCTTACTATACTATGACCATTTTTATGACATTTTGAGGCCATACTAAAGTATGACTTTTTTTGGCCTATTTTGAAGCCTTACTATACTATGACCATTTTTATGACTTTTTGAGGCCATACTATACTATGACTTTTTATGGCCTATTTTGAAGCCTTACTATACTATGACCATTTTTATGACTTTTTGAGGCCATACTATACTATGACTTTTTTTTACCATTTTGAAGCCTTACTATACTATGACTTTTTTTGGCCTATTTTGAAGCCTTACTATACTATGACCATACTATACTATGACTTTTTGAGGACATACTATAGTATGACTTTTTTTGGCCTATCTTGTAGCCTTACTATACTATGACCATTTTTATGACTTTTTGAGGCCATACTATACTATGACTTTTTTTGACCATTTTGAAGCCTTACTATACTATGACTTTTTTTTGCCTATTTTGAAGCCTTACTATTCTATGACCATACTATACTATGACTTTTTGAGGCCATACTATACTATGACTTTTTTTGGCCTATTTTGAGGCCTTACTATACTATGACCATTTTTATGACATTTTGAGGCCATACTATACTATGACTTTTTTTGGCCTATTTTGAAGCCTTACTATACTATGACCATTTTTATGACATTTTGAGGCCATACTATACTATGACTTTTTTTGGCCTATTTTGAAGCCTTACTATACTATGACCATTTTTATGACATTTTGAGGCCATACTATACTATGACTTTTTATGGCCTATTTTGAAGCCTTACTATACTATGACCATTTTTATGACTTTTTGAGGCCATACTATACTATGACCTTTTTGACCATTTTGAAGCCTTACTATACTATGACTTTTTTTGAACTATTTTGAAGCCTTACTATACTATGACCATACTATACTATGACTTTTTGAGGCCATACTATACTATGACTTTTTCTGGCCTATTTTGAAGCCTTACTATACTATGACTTTTTTTGGCCTATTTTGAAGCCTTACTATACTATGACCATTTTTATGACTTTTTGACGCCATACTATACTATGACTTTTTTTGGCCTATTTTGAAGCCTTACTATACTATGACCATTTTTATGACATTTTGAGGCCATACTAAAGTATGACTTTTTTTGGCCTATTTTGAAGCCTTACTATACTATGACCATTTTTATGACATTTTGAGGCCATACTAAAGTATGACTTTTTTTGGCCTATTTTGAAGCCTTACTATACTATGACCATACTATACTATGACTTTTTGAGGCCATACTATACTATGACTTTTTTTGGCCTATTTTGAAGCCTTACTATACTATGACTTTTTTGGCCTATTTTGAAGCCTTACTATACTATGACAATACTATACTATGACATTTTGAGGCCATACTATACTATGACTTTTTTTGGCCTATTTTGAAGCCTTACTATACTATGACCATTTTTATGACATTTTGAAGCCTTACTATACTATGACTTTTTTTGGCCTATTTTGAAGCCTTACTATACTATGACCATTTTTATGACATTTTGAGGCCATACTAAAGTATGACTTTTTTTGGCCTATTTTGAAGCCTTACTATACTATGACCATTTTTATGACATTTTGAGGCCATACTATACTATGACTTTTTATGGCCTATTTTGAAGCCTTACTATACTATGACCATTTTTATGACTTTTTGAGGCCATACTATACTATGACTTTTTTTGACCATTTTGAAGCCTTACTATACTATGACCATACTATACTATGACTTTTTGAGGCCATACTATACTATGACTTTTTTTGGCCTATTTTGAATCCTTACTATACTATGACTTTTTTTGGCCTATTTTGAAGCCTTACTATACTATAACCATTTTTATGACATTTTGAGGCCATACTATACTATGACTTTTTTTGGCCTATTTTGAAGCCTTACTATACTATGACCATTTTTATGACATTTTGAGGCCATACTATACTATGACTTTTTTTGGGCTTATTTTGAAGCCTTACTATACTATGACCATACTATACTATGACTTTTTGAGGCCATACTATACTATGACTTTTTTTGGCCTATTTTGAAGCCTTACTATACTATGACCATTTTTATGACATTTTGAGGCCATACTATACTATGACTTTTTTTGGCCTATTTTGAAGCCTTACTATACTATGACCATTTTTATGACATTTTGAGGCCATACTAAAGTATGACTTTTTTTGGCCTATTTTGAAGCCTTACTATACTATGACCATTTTTATGACATTTTGAGGCCATACTATACTATGACTTTTTTTGGGCTTATTTTGAAGCCTTACTATACTATGACCATACTATACTATGACTTTTTGAGGCCATACTATACTATGACTTTTTTTGGCCTATTTTGAAGCCTTACTATACTATGACCATTTTTATGACATTTTGAGGCCATACTATACTATGACTTTTTTTGGCCTATTTTGAAGCCTTACTATACTATGACCATTTTTATGACATTTTGAGGCCATACTAAAGTATGACTTTTTTTGGCCTATTTTGAAGCCTTACTATACTATGACCATTTTTATGACATTTTGAGGCCTTACTATACTATGACTTTTTTTGGCCTATTTTGAAGCCTTACTATACTATGACCATTTTTATGACTTTTTGAGGCCATACTATACTATGACTTTTTTTGACCATTTTGAAGCCTTACTATACTATGACCATACTATACTATGACTTTTTGAAGCCATACTATACTATGACTTTTTTTGGCCTATTTTGAAGCCTTACTATACTATGACCATTTTTATGACATTTTGAGGCCATACTAAAGTATGACTTTTTTTGGCCTATTTTGAAGCCTTACTATACTATGACCATTTTTATGACATTTTGAGGCCATACTATACTATGACTTTTTATGGCCTATTTTGAAGCCTTACTATACTATGACCAATTTTATGACTTTTTGAGGCCATACTATACTATGACTTTTTTTGACCATTTTGAAGCCTTACTATACTATGACTTTTTTTGGCCTATTTTGAAGCCTTACTATACTATGACCATACTATACTATGACTTTTTGAGGACATACTATACTATGACTTTTTTTGGCCTATTTTGAAGCCTTACTATACTATGACCATTTTTATGACATTTTGAAGCCATACTAAAGTATGACTTTTTTTGGCCTATTTTGAAGCCTTACTATACTATGACCATTTTTATGACATTTTGAGGCCATACTATACTATGACTTTTTTTGGCCTATTTTGAAGCCTTACTATACTATGACCATTTTTATGACTTTTTGAGGCCATACTATACTATGACTTTTTTTGACCATTTTGAAGCCTTACTATACTACGACCATACTATACTATGACTTTTTGAGGACATACTATACTATGACTTTTTTTGGCCTATTTTGAAGCCTTACTATACTATGACCATTTTTATGACATTTTGAGGCCATACTATACTATGACTTTTTTTGGCCTATTTTGAAGCCTTACTATACTATGACCATTTTTATGACATTTTGAGGCCATACTATACTATGACTTTTTATGGCCTATTTTGAAGCCTTACTATACTATGACCATTTTTATGACTTTTTGAGGCCATACTATACTATGACCTTTTTGACCATTTTGAAGCCTTACTATACTATGACTTTTTTTGAACTATTTTGAAGCCTTACTATACTATGACCATACTATACTATGACTTTTTGAGGCCATACTATACTATGACTTTTTCTGGCCTATTTTGAAGCCTTACTATACTATGACTTTTTTTGGCCTATTTTGAAGCCTTACTATACTATGACCATTTTTATGACTTTTTGACGCCATACTATACTATGACTTTTTTTGGCCTATTTTGAAGCCTTACTATACTATGACCATTTTTATGACATTTTGAGGCCATACTATACTATGACTTTTTTTGGCCTATTTTGAAGCCTTACTATACTATGACCATTTTTATGACATTTTGAGGCCATACTATACTATGACTTTTTTTTGGCCTATTTTGAAGCCTTACTATACTATGACCATTTTTATGACTTTTTGAGGCCATACTATACTATGACCTTTTTGACCATTTTGAAGCCTTACTATACTATGACTTTTTTTGAACTATTTTGAAGCCTTACTATACTATGACCATACTATACTATGACTTTTTGAGGCCATACTATACTATTACTTTTTCTGGCCTATTTTGAAGCCTTACTATACTATGACTTTTTTTGGCCTATTTTGAAGCCTTACTATACTATGACCATTTTTATGACATTTTGAGGCCATACTATACTATGACTTTTTTTGGCCTATTTTGAAGCCTTACTATACTATGACCATTTTTATGACATTTTGAGGCCATACTATACTATGACTTTTTTTGGCCTATTTTGAAGCCTTACTATACTATGACCATACTATACTATGACTTTATGAGGACATACTATAGTATGACTTTTTTTGGCCTATCTTGTAGCCTTACTATATTATGACCATTTTTATGACTTTTTGAGGCCATACTATACTATGACTTTTTTTGGCCTATTTTGAATCCTTACTATACTATGACTTTTTTTGGCCTATTTTGAAGCCTTACTATACTATGACCATTTTTATGACTTTTTGAGGCCATACTATACTATGAATTTTTTTGACCATTTTGAAGCCTTACTATACTATGACTTTTTTTGGCCTATTTTGAAGCCTTACTATACTATGACCATACTATACTATGACTTTTTGAGGACATACTATACTATGACTTTTTTTGACCATTTTGAAGCCTTACTATACTATGACTTTTTTTGGCCTATTTTGAAGCCTTACTATTCTATGACCATACTATACTATGACTTTTTGAGGCCATACTATACTATGACTTTTTTTGGCCTATTTTGAAGCCTTACTATACTATGACCATACTATACTATGACTTTATGAGGACATACTATAGTATGACTTTTTTTGGCCTATCTTGTAGCCTTACTATATTATGACCATTTTTATGACTTTTTGAGGCCATACTATACTATGACTTTTTTTGGCCTATTTTGAATCCTTACTATACTATGACTTTTTTTGGCCTATTTTAAAGCCTTACTATACTATGACCATTTTTATGACATTTTGAGGCCATACTATACTATGACTTTTTTTGGCCATTTTGAAGCCTTACTATACTATGACCATTTTTATGACATTTTGAGGCCATACTATACTATGACTTTTTTTGGCCTATTTTGAAGCCTTACTATACTATGACCATACTATACTATGACTTTTTGAGGCCATACTATACTATGACTTTTTTTGGCCTATTTTGAAGCCTTACTATACTATGACTTTTTTTGGCCTATTTTGAAGCCTTACTATACTATGACCATACTATACTATGACTTTTTGAGGCCATACTATACTATGACTTTTTTTGGCCTATTTTGAAGCCTTATTATACTATGACTTTTTTTGGCCTATTTTGAAGCCTTACTATACTATGACCATTTTTATGACTTTTTGACGCCATACTATACTATAACTTTTTTTGGCCTATTTTGAAGCCTTACTATACTATGACCATTTTTATGACATTTTGAGGCCATACTATACTATGACTTTTTTTGGCCTATTTTGAAGCCTTACTATACTATGACCATTTTTATGACATTTTGAGGCCATACTATACTATGACTTTTTTTGGCCTATTTTGAAGCCTTACTATACTATGACCATTTTTATGACTTTTTGAGGCCATACTATACTATGACTTTTTTTGGCCTATTTTGAAGCCTTACTATACTATGACCATTTTTATGACATTTTGAGGCCATACTATACTATGACTTTTTTTGGCCTATTTTGAAGCCTTACTATACTATGACCATTTTTATGACATTTTGAGGCCATACTATACTATGACTTTTTTTGGCCTATTTTGAAGCCTTACTATACTATGACCATTATTATGACATTTTGAAGCCATACTAAAGTATGACTTTTTTTGGCCTATTTTGAAGCCTTACTATACTGTGACCATTTTTATGACATTTTGAGGCCATACTAAAGTATGACTTTTTTTGGCCTATTTTGAAGCCTTACTATACTATGACCATTTTTATGACATTTTGAGGCCTTACTATACTATGACTTTTTTTGGCCTATTTTGAAGCCTTACTATACTATGACCATTTTTATGACTTTTTGAGGCCATACTATACTATGACTTTTTTTGACCATTTTGAAGCCTTACTATACTATGACCATACTATACTATGACTTTTTGAGGCCATACTATACTATGACTTTTTTTGGCCTATTTTGAAGCCTTACTATACTATGACCATTTTTATGACATTTTGAGGCCATACTAAAGTATGACTTTTTTTGGCCTATTTTGAAGCCTTACTATACTATGACCATTTTTATGACATTTTGAGGCCATACTATACTATGACTTTTTATGGCCTATTTTGAAGCCTTACTATACTATGACCAATTTTATGACTTTTTGAGGCCATACTATACTATGACTTTTTTTGACCATTTTGAAGCCTTACTATACTACGACCATACTATACTATGACTTTTTGAGGACATACTATAGTATGACTTTTTTTGGCCTATCTTGTAGCCTTACTATACTATGACCATTTTTATGACTTTTTGAGGCCATACTATACTATGACTTTTTTTGACCATTTTGAAGCCTTACTATACTATGACCATACTATACTATGACTTTTTGAGGCCATACTATACTATGACTTTTTTTGGCCTATTTTGTAGCCTTACTATACTATGACCATTTTTATGACATTTTGAGGCCATACTATACTATGACATTTTTTGGCCTATTTTGAAGCCTTACTATACTATGACCATTTTTATGACATTTTGAGGCCATACTATACTGTGACTTTTTTTGGCCTATTTTGAAGCCTTACTATACTATGACTTTTTTTGGCCTATTTTGAGGCCTTACTATACTATGACCATTTTTATGACATTTTGAGGCCATACTATACTATGACTTTTTTTGGCCTATTTTGAAGCCTTACTATACTATGACCATTTTTATGACATTTTGAGGCCATACTATACTATGACTTTTTTTGGCCTATTTTGAAGCCTTACTATACTATGACCATTTTTATGACATTTTGAGGCCATACTATACTATGACTTTTTATGGACTATTTTGAAGCCTTACTATACTATGACCATTTTTATGACTTTTTGAGGCCATACTATACTATGACCTTTTTGACCATTTTGAAGCCTTACTATACTATGACTTTTTTTGAACTATTTTGAAGCCTTACTATACTATGACCATACTATACTATGACTTTTTGAGGCCATACTATACTATTACTTTTTCTGGCCTATTTTGAAGCCTTACTATACTATGACTTTTTTTGGTCTATTTTGAAGCCTTACTATACTATGACCATTTTTATGACATTTTGAGGCCATACTAAAGTATGACTTTTTTTGGCCTATTTTGAAGCCTTACTATACTATGACCATTTTTATGACTTTTTGAGGCCATACTATACTATGACTTTTTTTGACCATTTTGAAGCCTTACTATACTATGACCATACTATACTATGACTTTTTGAGGCCATACTATACTATGACTTTTTTTGGCCTATTTTGAAGCCTTACTATACTATGACCATACTATACTATGACTTTTTGAGGCCATACTATACTATGACTTTTTTTGGCCTATTTTGAAGCCTTACTATACTATGACTTTTTTTGGCCTATTTTGAAGCCTTACTATACTATGACCATACTATACTTTGACTTTTTGAGGCCATACTATACTATGACTTTTTTTGGCCTATTTTGAAGCCTTACTATACTATGACTTTTTTTGGCCTATTTTGAAGCCTTACTATACTATGACCATTTTTATGACTTTTTGACGCCATACTATACTATAACTTTTTTTGGCCTATTTTGAAGCCTTACTATACTATGACCATTTTTATGACATTTTGAGGCCATACTATACTATGACTTTTTTTGGCCTATTTTGAAGCCTTACTATACTATGACCATTTTTATGACATTTTGAGGCCATACTATACTATGACTTTTTTTGGCCTATTTTGAAGCCTTACTATACTATGACCATTTTTATGACTTTTTGAGGCCATACTATACTATGACTTTTTTTGGCCTATTTTGAAGCCTTACTATACTATGACCATTTTTATGACTTTTTGAGGCCATACTATACTATGACTTTTTTTGGCCTATTTTGAAGCCTTACTATACTATGACCATTTTTATGACATTTTGAGGCCATACTATACTATGACTTTTTTTGGCCTATTTTGAAGCCTTACTATACTATGACCATTTTTATGACATTTTGAGGCCATACTATACTATGACTTTTTTTGGCCTATTTTGAAGCCTTACTATACTATGACCATTATTATGACATTTTGAAGCCATACTAAAGTATGACTTTTTTTGGCCTATTTTGAAGCCTTACTATACTGTGACCATTTTTATGACATTTTGAGGCCATACTAAAGTATGACTTTTTTTGGCCTATTTTGAAGCCTTACTATACTATGACCATTTTTATGACATTTTGAGGCCTTACTATACTATGACTTTTTTTGGCCTATTTTGAAGCCTTACTATACTATGACCATTTTTATGACTTTTTGAGGCCATACTATACTATGACTTTTTTTGACAATTTTGAAGCCTTACTATACTATGACCATACTATACTATGACTTTTTGAGGCCATACTATACTATGACTTTTTTTGGCCTATTTTGAAGCCTTACTATACTATGACCATTTTTATGACATTTTGAGGCCATACTAAAGTATGACTTTTTTTGGCCTATTTTGAAGCCTTACTATACTATGACCATTTTTATGACATTTTGAGGCCATACTATACTATGACTTTTTATGGCCTATTTTGAAGCCTTACTATACTATGACCAATTTTATGACTTTTTGAGGCCATACTATACTATGACTTTTTTTGACCATTTTGAAGCCTTACTATACTATGACTTTTTTTGGCCTATTTTGAAGCCTTACTATACTATGACCATTTTTATGACATTTTGAAGCCATACTAAAGTATGACTTTTTTTGGCCTATTTTGAAGCCTTACTATACTATGACCATTTTTATGACATTTTGAGGCCATACTATACTATGACTTTTTTTGGCCTATTTTGAAGCCTTACTATACTATGACCATTTTTATGACTTTTTGAGGCCATACTATACTATGACTTTTTTTGACCATTTTGAAGCCTTACTATACTACGACCATACTATACTATGACTTTTTGAGGACATACTATACTATGACTTTTTTTGGCCTATTTTGAAGCCTTACTATACTATGACCATTTTTATGACATTTTGAGGCCATACTATACTATGACTTTTTTTGGCCTATTTTGAAGCCTTACTATACTATGACCATTTTTATGACATTTTGAGGCCATACTATACTATGACTTTTTATGGCCTATTTTGAAGCCTTACTATACTATGACCATTTTTATGACTTTTTGAGGCCATACTATACTATGACCTTTTTGACCATTTTGAATCCGTACTATACTATGACTTTTTTTGAACTATTTTGAAGCCTTACTATACTATGACCATACTATACTATGACTTTTTGAGGCCATACAATACTATGACTTTTTCTGGCCTATTTTGAAGCCTTACTATACTATGACTTTTTTTGGCCTATTTTGAAGCCTTACTATACTATGACCATTTTTATGACTTTTTGACGCCATACTATACTATGACTTTTTTTGGCCTATTTTGAAGCCTTACTATACTATGACCATTTTTATGACATTTTGAGGCCATACTATACTATGACTTTTTTTGGCCTATTTTGAAGCCTTACTATACTATGACCATTTTTATGACATTTTGAGGCCATACTATACTATGACTTTTTTTGGCCTATTTTGAAGCCTTACTATACTATGACCATTTTTATGACTTTTTGAGGCCATACTATACTATGACCTTTTTGACCATTTTGAAGCCTTACTATACTATGACTTTTTTTGAACTATTTTGAAGCCTTACTATACTATGACCATACTATACTATGACTTTTTGAGGCCATACTATACTATTACTTTTTCTGGCCTATTTTGAAGCCTTACTATACTATGACTTTTTTTGGCCTATTTTGAAGCCTTACTATACTATGACCATTTTTATGACTTTTTGACGCCATACTATACTATGACTTTTTTTGGCCTATTTTGAAGCCTTACTATACTATGACCATTTTTATGACATTTTGAGGCCATACTATACTATGACTTTTTTTGGCCTATTTTGAAGCCTTACTATACTATGACCATTTTTATGACACTTTGAGGCCATACGATACTATGACTTTTTTTGGCCTATTTTGAAGCCTTACTATACTATGACCATTTTTATGACTTTTTGAGGCCATACTATACTATAACTTTTTTTGGCCTATTTTGAAGCCTTACTATACTATGACCATTTTTATGACATTTTGAGGCCATACTATACTATGACTTTTTTTGGCCTATTTTGAAGCCTTACTATACTATGACCATTTTTATGACATTTTGAGGCCATACTATACTATGACTTTTTTTGGCCTATTTTGAAGCCTTACTATACTATGACCATTTTTATGACATTTTGAGGCCATACTAAAGTATGACTTTTTTTGGCCTATTTTGAAGCCTTACTATACTATGACCATTTTTATGACATTTTGAAGCCATACTAAAGTATGACTTTTTTTGGCCTATTTTGAAGCCTTACTATACTATGACCATTTTTATGACTTTTTGACGCCATACTATACTATGACTTTTTTTGGCCTATTTTGAAGCCTTACTATACTATGACCATTTTTATGACATTTTGAGGCCATACTATACTATGACTTTTTTTGGCCTATTTTGAAGCCTTACTATACTATGACCATTTTTATGACTTTTTGAGGCCATACTATACTATGACCTTTTTGACCATTTTGAAGCCTTACTATACTATGACTTTTTTTGAACTATTTTGAAGCCTTACTATACTATGACCATACTATACTATGACTTTTTGAGGCCATACTATACTATTACTTTTTCTGGCCTATTTTGAAGCCTTACTATACTATGACTTTTTTTGGCCTATTTTGAAGCCTTACTATACTATGACCATTTTTATGACTTTTTGACGCCATACTATACTATGACTTTTTTTGGCCTATTTTGAAGCCTTACTATACTATGACCATTTTTATGACATTTTGAGGCCATACTATACTATGACTTTTTTTGGCCTATTTTGAAGCCTTACTATACTATGACCATTTTTATGACACTTTGAGGCCATACGATACTATGACTTTTTTTGGCCTATTTTGAAGCCTTACTATACTATGACCATTTTTATGACTTTTTGAGGCCATACTATACTATAACTTTTTTTGGCCTATTTTGAAGCCTTACTATACTATGACCATTTTTATGACATTTTGAGGCCATACTATACTATGACTTTTTTTGGCCTATTTTGAAGCCTTACTATACTATGACCATTTTTATGACATTTTGAGGCCATACTATACTATGACTTTTTTTGGCCTATTTTGAAGCCTTACTATACTATGACCATTTTTATGACATTTTGAGGCCATACTAAAGTATGACTTTTTTTGGCCTATTTTGAAGCCTTACTATACTATGACCATTTTTATGACATTTTGAGGCCATACTAAAGTATGACTTTTTTTGGCCTATTTTGAAGCCTTACTATACTATGACCATTTTTATGACATTTTGAGGCCATACTAAAGTATGACTTTTTTTGGCCTATTTTGAAGCCTTACTATACTATGACCATTTTTATGACATTTTGAGGCCATACTATACTATGACTTTTTTTGGCCTATTTTGAAGCCTTACTATACTATGACCATACTATACTATGACTTTATGAGGACATACTATAGTATGACTTTTTTTGGCCTATCTTGTAGCCTTACTATATTATGACCATTTTTATGACTTTTTGAGGCCATACTATACTATGACTTTTTTTGGCCTATTTTGAATCCTTACTATACTATGACTTTTTTTGGCCTATTTTGAAGCCTTACTATACTATGACCATTTTTATGACATTTTGAGGCCATACTATACTATGACTTTTTTTGGCCATTTTGAAGCCTTACTATACTATGACCATTTTTATGACATTTTGAGGCCATACTATACTATGACTTTTTTTGGCCTATTTTGAAGCCTTACTATACTATGACCATTATTATGACATTTTGAAGCCATACTAAAGTATGACTTTTTTGGCCTATTTTGAAGCCTTACTATACTGTGACCATTTTTATGACATTTTGAGGCCATACTAAAGTATGACTTTTTTTGGCCTATTTTGAAGCCTTACTATACTATGACCATTTTTATGACATTTTGAGGCCTTACTATACTATGACTTTTTTTGGCCTATTTTGAAGCCTTACTATACTATGACCATTTTTATGACTTTTTGAGGCCATACTATACTATGACTTTTTTTGACAATTTTGAAGCCTTACTATACTATGACCATACTATACTATGACTTTTTGAGGCCATACTATACTATGACTTTTTTTGGCCTATTTTGAAGCCTTACTATACTATGACCATTTTTATGACATTTTGAGGCCATACTAAAGTATGACTTTTTTTGGCCTATTTTGAAGCCTTACTATACTATGACCATTTTTATGACATTTTGAGGCCATACTATACTATGACTTTTTATGGCCTATTTTGAAGCCTTACTATACTATGACCAATTTTATGACTTTTTGAGGCCATACTATACTATGACTTTTTTTGACCATTTTGAAGCCTTACTATACTATGACTTTTTTTGGCCTATTTTGAAGCCTTACTATACTATGACCATACTATACTATGACTTTTTGAGGACATACTATACTATGACTTTTTTTGGCCTATTTTGAAGCCTTACTATACTATGACCATTTTTATGACATTTTGAAGCCATACTATACTATGACTTTTTTTGGCCTATTTTGAAGCCTTACTATACTATGACCATTTTTATGACATTTTGAGGCCATACTATACTATGACTTTTTTTGGCCTATTTTGAAGCCTTACTATACTATGACCATTTTTATGACTTTTTGAGGCCATACTATACTATGACTTTTTTTGACCATTTTGAAGCCTTACTATACTACGACCATACTATACTATGACTTTTTGAGGACATACTATACTATGACTTTTTTTGGCCTATTTTGAAGCCTTACTATACTATGACCATTTTTATGACACTTTGAGGCCATACGATACTATGACTTTTTTTGGCCTATTTTGAAGCCTTACTATACTATGACCATTTTTATGACTTTTTGAGGCCATACTATACTATAACTTTTTTTGGCCTATTTTGAAGCCTTACTATACTATGACCATACTATACTATGACTTTTTGAGGCCATACTATACTATGACTTTTTTTGGCCTATTTTGAAGCCTTACTATACTATGACTTTTTTTGGCCTATTTTGAAGCCTTACTATACTATGACCATACTATACTATAACTTTTTGAGGCCATACTATACTATGACTTTTTTTGGCCTATTTTGAAGCCTTACTATACTATGACCATTTTTATGACATTTTGAGGCCATACTATACTATGACTTTTTTTGGCCATTTTGAAGCCTTACTATACTATGACCATTTTTATGACATTTTGAGGCCATACTATACTATGACTTTTTTTGGCCTATTTTGAAGCCTTACTATACTATGACCATTATTATGACATTTTGAAGCCATACTAAAGTATGACTTTTTTGGCCTATTTTGAAGCCTTACTATACTGTGACCATTTTTATGACATTTTGAGGCCATACTAAAGTATGACTTTTTTTGGCCTATTTTGAAGCCTTACTATACTATGACCATTTTTATGACATTTTGAGGCCTTACTATACTATGACTTTTTTTGGCCTATTTTGAAGCCTTACTATACTATGACCATTTTTATGACTTTTTGAGGCCATACTATACTATGACTTTTTTTGACAATTTTGAAGCCTTACTATACTATGACCATACTATACTATGACTTTTTGAGGCCATACTATACTATGACTTTTTTTGGCCTATTTTGAAGCCTTACTATACTATGACCATTTTTATGACATTTTGAGGCCATACTAAAGTATGACTTTTTTTGGCCTATTTTGAAGCCTTACTATACTATGACCATTTTTATGACATTTTGAGGCCATACTATACTATGACTTTTTATGGCCTATTTTGAAGCCTTACTATACTATGACCAATTTTATGACTTTTTGAGGCCATACTATACTATGACTTTTTTTGACATTTTGAAGCCTTACTATACTATGACTTTTTTTGGCCTATTTTGAAGCCTTACTATACTATGACCATACTATACTATGACTTTTTGAGGACATACTATACTATGACTTTTTTTGGCCTATTTTGAAGCCTTACTATACTATGACCATTTTTATGACATTTTGAAGCCATACTATACTATGACTTTTTTTGGCCTATTTTGAAGCCTTACTATACTATGACCATTTTTATGACATTTTGAGGCCATACTATACTATGACTTTTTTTGGCCTATTTTGAAGCCTTACTATACTATGACCATTTTTATGACTTTTTGAGGCCATACTATACTATGACTTTTTTTGGCCTATTTTGAAGCCTTACTATACTATGACTTTTTTTGGCCTATTTTGAAGCCTTACTATACTATGACAATACTATACTATGACATTTTGAGGCCATACTATACTATGACTTTTTTTGGCCTATTTTGAAGCCTTACTATACTATGACCATTTTTATGACATTTTGAGGCCATACTATACTATGACTTTTTTTGGCCTATTTTGAAGCCTTACTATACTATGACCATTTTTATGACATTTTGAGGCCATACTAAAGTATGACTTTTTTTGGCCTATTTTGAAGCCTTACTATACTATGACCATTTTTATGACATTTTGAGGCCATACTATACTATGACTTTTTATGGCCTATTTTGAAGCCTTACTATACTATGACCATTTTTATGACTTTTTGAGGCCATACTATACTATGACTTTTTTTGACCATTTTGAAGCCTTACTATACTATGACCATACTATACTATGACTTTTTGAGGCCATACTATACTATGACTTTTTTTGGCCTATTTTGAATCCTTACTATACTATGACTTTTTTTGGCCTATTTTGAAGCCTTACTATACTATGACCATACTATACTATGACTTTTTGAGGCCATACTATACTATGACTTTTTTTGGCCTATTTTGAAGCCTTACTATACTATGACTTTTTTTGGCCTATTTTGAAGCCTTACTATACTATGACCATACTATACTATGACTTTTTGAGGCCATACTATACTATGACTTTTTTTGGCCTATTTTGAGGCCATACTATACTATGACTTTTTTTGGCCTATTTTGAAGCCTTACTATACTATGACCATTTTTATGACATTTTGAGGCCATACTAAAGTATGACTTTTTTTGGCCTATTTTGAAGCCTTACTATACTATGACCATTTTTATGACATTTTGAGGCCATACTATACTATGACTTTTTTTGGCCTATTTTGAAGCCTTACTATACTATGACCAATTTTATGACTTTTTGAGGCCATACTATACTATGACTTTTTTTGACCATTTTGAAGCCTTACTATACTATGACTTTTTTTGGCCTATTTTGAAGCCTTACTATACTATGACCATACTATACTATGACTTTTTGAGGACATACTATACTATGACTTTTTTTGGCCTATTTTGAAGCCTTACTATACTATGACCATTTTTATGACATTTTGAAGCCATACTATACTATGACTTTTTTTGGCCTATTTTGAAGCCTTACTATACTATGACCATTTTTATGACTTTTTGAGGCCATACTATACTATGACTTTTTTTGACCATTTTGAAGCCTTACTATACTATGACCATACTATACTATGACTTTTTGAGGCCATACTATACTATGACTTTTTTTGGCCTATTTTGAAGCCTTACTATACTATGACCATTTTTATGACATTTTGAGGCCATACTAAAGTATGACTTTTTTTGGCCTATTTTGAAGCCTTACTATACTATGACCATTTTTATGACATTTTGAGGCCATACTATACTATGACTTTTTATGGCCTATTTTGAAGCCTTACTATACTATGACCAATTTTATGACTTTTTGAGGCCATACTATACTATGACTTTTTTTGACCATTTTGAAGCCTTACTATACTACGACCATACTATACTATGACTTTTTGAGGACATACTATAGTATGACTTTTTTTGGCCTATCTTGTAGCCTTACTATACTATGACCATTTTTATGACTTTTTGAGGCCATACTATACTATGACTTTTTTTGACCATTTTGAAGCCTTACTATACTATGACCATACTATACTATGACTTTTTGAGGCCATACTATACTATGACTTTTTTTGGCCTATTTTGTAGCCTTACTATACTATGACCATTTTTATGACATTTTGAGGCCATACTATACTATGACATTTTTTGGCCTATTTTGAAGCCTTACTATACTATGACCATTTTTATGACATTTTGAGGCCATACTATACTGTGACTTTTTTTGGCCTATTTTGAAGCCTTACTATACTATGACTTTTTTTGGCCTATTTTGAGGCCTTACTATACTATGACCATTTTTATGACATTTTGAGGCCATACTATACTATGACTTTTTTTGGCCTATTTTGAAGCCTTACTATACTATGACCATTTTTATGACATTTTGAGGCCATACTATACTATGACTTTTTTTGGCCTATTTTGAAGCCTTACTATACTATGACCATTTTTATGACATTTTGAGGCCATACTATACTATGACTTTTTATGGCCTATTTTGAAGCCTTACTATACTATGACCATTTTTATGACTTTTTGAGGCCATACTATACTATGACCTTTTTGACCATTTTGAAGCCTTACTATACTATGACTTTTTTTGAACTATTTTGAAGCCTTACTATACTATGACCATACTATACTATGACTTTTTGAGGCCATACTATACTATGACTTTTTCTGGCCTATTTTGAAGCCTTACTATACTATGACTTTTTTTGGCCTATTTTGAAGCCTTACTATACTATGACCATTTTTATGACTTTTTGACGCCATACTATACTATGACTTTTTTTGGCCTATTTTGAAGCCTTACTATACTATGACCATTTTTATGACATTTTGAGGCCATACTATACTATGACTTTTTTTGGCCTATTTTGAAGCCTTACTATACTATGACCATTTTTATGACATTTTGAGGCCATACTATACTATGACTTTTTTTGGCCTATTTTGAAGCCTTACTATACTATGACCATTTTTATGACTTTTTGAGGCCATACTATACTATGACCTTTTTGACCATTTTGAAGCCTTACTATACTATGACTTTTTTTGAACTATTTTGAAGCCTTACTATACTATGACCATTTTTATGACATTTTGAGGCCATACTAAAGTATGACTTTTTTTGGCCTATTTTGAAGCCTTACTATACTATGACCATTTTTATGACTTTTTGAGGCCATACTATACTATGACTTTTTTTGACCATTTTGAAGCCTTACTATACTATGACCATACTATACTATGACTTTTTGAGGCCATACTATACTATGACTTTTTTTGGCCTATTTTGAAGCCTTACTATACTATGACCATACTATACTATGACTTTTTGAGGCCATACTATACTATGACTTTTTTTGGCCTATTTTGAAGCCTTACTATACTATGACCATTTTTATGACATTTTGAGGCCATACTATACTATGACTTTTTTTGGCCTATTTTGAAGCCTTACTATACTATGACCATTTTTATGACATTTTGAGGCCATACTATACTATGACTTTTTTTGGCCTATTTTGAAGCCTTACTATACTATGACCATTATTATGACATTTTGAAGCCATACTAAAGTATGACTTTTTTTGGCCTATTTTGAAGCCTTACTATACTGTGACCATTTTTATGACATTTTGAGGCCATACTAAAGTATGACTTTTTTTGGCCTATTTTGAAGCCTTACTATACTATGACCATTTTTATGACATTTTGAGGCCTTACTATACTATGACTTTTTTTGGCCTATTTTGAAGCCTTACTATACTATGACCATTTTTATGACTTTTTGAGGCCATACTATACTATGACTTTTTTTGACAATTTTGAAGCCTTACTATACTATGACCATACTATACTATGACTTTTTGAGGCCATACTATACTATGACTTTTTTTGGCCTATTTTGAAGCCTTACTATACTATGACCATTTTTATGACATTTTGAGGCCATACTAAAGTATGACTTTTTTTGGCCTATTTTGAAGCCTTACTATACTATGACCATTTTTATGACATTTTGAGGCCATACTATACTATGACTTTTTATGGCCTATTTTGAAGCCTTACTATACTATGACCAATTTTATGACTTTTTGAGGCCATACTATACTATGACTTTTTTTGACCATTTTGAAGCCTTACTATACTATGACTTTTTTTGGCCTATTTTGAAGCCTTACTATACTATGACCATTTTTATGACATTTTGAAGCCATACTAAAGTATGACTTTTTTTGGCCTATTTTGAAGCCTTACTATACTATGACCATTTTTATGACATTTTGAGGCCATACTATACTATGACTTTTTTTGGCCTATTTTGAAGCCTTACTATACTATGACCATTTTTATGACTTTTTGAGGCCATACTATACTATGACTTTTTTTGACCATTTTGAAGCCTTACTATACTACGACCATACTATACTATGACTTTTTGAGGACATACTATACTATGACTTTTTTTGGCCTATTTTGAAGCCTTACTATACTATGACCATTTTTATGACATTTTGAGGCCATACTATACTATGACTTTTTTTGGCCTATTTTGAAGCCTTACTATACTATGACCATTTTTATGACATTTTGAGGCCATACTATACTATGACTTTTTATGGCCTATTTTGAAGCCTTACTATACTATGACCATTTTTATGACTTTTTGAGGCCATACTATACTATGACCTTTTTGACCATTTTGAATCCGTACTATACTATGACTTTTTTTGAACTATTTTGAAGCCTTACTATACTATGACCATACTATACTATGACTTTTTGAGGCCATACAATACTATGACTTTTTCTGGCCTATTTTGAAGCCTTACTATACTATGACTTTTTTTGGCCTATTTTGAAGCCTTACTATACTATGACCATTTTTATGACTTTTTGACGCCATACTATACTATGACTTTTTTTGGCCTATTTTGAAGCCTTACTATACTATGAGCATTTTTATGACATTTTGAGGCCATACTATACTATGACTTTTTTTGGCCTATTTTGAAGCCTTACTATACTATGACCATTTTTATGACATTTTGAGGCCATACTATACTATGACTTTTTTTGGCCTATTTTGAAGCCTTACTATACTATGACCATTTTTATGACTTTTTGAGGCCATACTATACTATGACCTTTTTGACCATTTTGAAGCCTTACTATACTATGACTTTTTTTGAACTATTTTGAAGCCTTACTATACTATGACCATACTATACTATGACTTTTTGAGGCCATACTATACTATTACTTTTTCTGGCCTATTTTGAAGCCTTACTATACTATGACTTTTTTTGGCCTATTTTGAAGCCTTACTATACTATGACCATTTTTATGACTTTTTGACGCCATACTATACTATGACTTTTTTTGGCCTATTTTGAAGCCTTACTATACTATGACCATTTTTATGACATTTTGAGGCCATACTATACTATGACTTTTTTTGGCCTATTTTGAAGCCTTACTATACTATGACCATTTTTATGACACTTTGAGGCCATACGATACTATGACTTTTTTTGGCCTATTTTGAAGCCTTACTATACTATGACCATTTTTATGACTTTTTGAGGCCATACTATACTATAACTTTTTTTGGCCTATTTTGAAGCCTTACTATACTATGACCATTTTTATGACATTTTGAGGCCATACTATACTATGACTTTTTTTGGCCTATTTTGAAGCCTTACTATACTATGACCATACTATACTATGACTTTTTGAGGCCATACTATACTATTACTTTTTCTGGCCTATTTTGAAGCCTTACTATACTATGACCATTTTTATGACTTTTTGACGCCATACTATACTATGACTTTTTTTGGCCTATTTTGAAGCCTTACTATACTATGACCATTTTTATGACATTTTGAGGCCATACTATACTATGACTTTTTTTGGCCTATTTTGAAGCCTTACTATACTATGACCATTTTTATGACACTTTGAGGCCATACGATACTATGACTTTTTTTGGCCTATTTTGAAGCCTTACTATACTATGACCATTTTTATGACTTTTTGAGGCCATACTATACTATAACTTTTTTTGGCCTATTTTGAAGCCTTACTATACTATGACCATTTTTATGACATTTTGAGGCCATACTATACTATGACTTTTTTTGGCCTATTTTGAAGCCTTACTATACTATGACCATTTTTATGACATTTTGAGGCCATACTATACTATGACTTTTTTTGGCCTATTTTGAAGCCTTACTATACTATGACCATTTTTATGACATTTTGAGGCCATACTAAAGTATGACTTTTTTTGGCCTATTTTGAAGCCTTACTATACTATGACCATTTTTATGACTTTTTGAGGCCATACTATACTATGACTTTTTTTGACCATTTTGAAGCCTTACTATACTATGACCATACTATACTATGACTTTTTGAGGCCATACTATACTATGACTTTTTTTGGCCTATTTTGAAGCCTTACTATACTATGACCATACTATACTATGACTTTTTGAGGCCATACTATACTATGACTTTTTTTGGCCTATTTTGAAGCCTTACTATACTATGACTTTTTTTGGCCTATTTTGAAGCCTTACTATACTATGACCATACTATACTATAACTTTTTGAGGACATACTATACTATGAATTTTTTTGGCCTATTTTGAAGCCTTACTATACTATGACCATTTTTATGACATTTTGAGGCCATACTATACTATGACTTTTTTTGGCCTATTTTGAAGCCTTACTATACTATGACCATTTTTATGACATTTTGAGGCCATACTATACTATGACTTTTTATGGCCTATTTTGAAGCCTTACTATACTATGACCATTTTTATGACTTTTTGAGGCCATACTATACTATGACCTTTTTGACCATTTTGAATCCGTACTATACTATGACTTTTTTTGAACTATTTTGAAGCCTTACTATACTATGACCATACTATACTATGACTTTTTGAGGCCATACAATACTATGACTTTTTCTGGCCTATTTTGAAGCCTTACTATACTATGACTTTTTTTGGCCTATTTTGAAGCCTTACTATACTATGACCATTTTTATGACTTTTTGACGCCATACTATACTATGACTTTTTTTGGCCTATTTTGAAGCCTTACTATACTATGACCATTTTTATGACATTTTGAGGCCATACTATACTATGACTTTTTTTGGCCTATTTTGAAGCCTTACTATACTATGACCATTTTTATGACATTTTGAGGCCATACTATACTATGACTTTTTTTGGCCTATTTTGAAGCCTTACTATACTATGACCATTTTTATGACTTTTTGAGGCCATACTATACTATGACCTTTTTGACCATTTTGAAGCCTTACTATACTATGACTTTTTTTGAACTATTTTGAAGCCTTACTATACTATGACCATACTATACTATGACTTTTTGAGGCCATACTATACTATTACTTTTTCTGGCCTATTTTGAAGCCTTACTATACTATGACTTTTTTTGGCCTATTTTGAAGCCTTACTATACTATGACCATTTTTATGACTTTTTGACGCCATACTATACTATGACTTTTTTTGGCCTATTTTGAAGCCTTACTATACTATGACCATTTTTATGACATTTTGAGGCCATACTATACTATGACTTTTTTTGGCCTATTTTGAAGCCTTACTATACTATGACCATTTTTATGACACTTTGAGGCCATACGATACTATGACTTTTTTTGGCCTATTTTGAAGCCTTACTATACTATGACCATTTTTATGACTTTTTGAGGCCATACTATACTATAACTTTTTTTGGCCTATTTTGAAGCCTTACTATACTATGACCATTTTTATGACATTTTGAGGCCATACTATACTATGACTTTTTTTGGCCTATTTTGAAGCCTTACTATACTATGACCATTTTTATGACATTTTGAGGCCATACTATACTATGACTTTTTTTGGCCTATTTTGAAGCCTTACTATACTATGACCATTTTTATGACATTTTGAGGCCATACTAAAGTATGACTTTTTTTGGCCTATTTTGAAGCCTTACTATACTATGACCATTTTTATGACATTTTGAAGCCATACTAAAGTATGACTTTTTTTGGCCTATTTTGAAGCCTTACTATACTATGACCATTTTTATGACTTTTTGACGCCATACTATACTATGACTTTTTTTGGCCTATTTTGAAGCCTTACTATACTATGACCATTTTTATGACATTTTGAGGCCATACTATACTATGACTTTTTTTGGCCTATTTTGAAGCCTTACTATACTATGACCATTTTTATGACATTTTGAGGCCATACTATACTATGACTTTTTTTGGCCTATTTTGAAGCCTTACTATACTATGACCATTTTTATGACTTTTTGAGGCCATACTATACTATGACCTTTTTGACCATTTTGAAGCCTTACTATACTATGACTTTTTTTGAACTATTTTGAAGCCTTACTATACTATGACCATACTATACTATGACTTTTTGAGGCCATACTATACTATGACTTTTTTTGGCCTATTTTGAAGCCTTACTATACTATGACTTTTTTTGGCCTATTTTGAAGCCTTACTATACTATGACCATTTTTATGACATTTTGAGGCCATACTATACTATGACTTTTTTTGGCCTATTTTGAAGCCTTACTATACTATGACCATTTTTATGACATTTTGAGGCCATACTAAAGTATGACTTTTTTTGGCCTATTTTGAAGCCTTACTATACTATGACCATTTTTATGACATTTTGAGGCCATACTAAAGTATGACTTTTTTTGGCCTATTTTGAAGCCTTACTATACTATGACCATTTTTATGACATTTTGAGGCCATACTAAAGTATGACTTTTTTTGGCCTATTTTGAAGCCTTACTATACTATGACCATTTTTATGACATTTTGAGGCCATACTATACTATGACTTTTTTTGGCCTATTTTGAAGCCTTACTATACTATGACCATACTATACTATGACTTTATGAGGACATACTATAGTATGACTTTTTTTGGCCTATCTTGTAGCCTTACTATATTATGACCATTTTTATGACTTTTTGAGGCCATACTATACTATGACTTTTTTTGGCCTATTTTGAATCCTTACTATACTATGACTTTTTTTGGCCTATTTTGAAGCCTTACTATACTATGACCATTTTTATGACATTTTGAGGCCATACTATACTATGACTTTTTTTGGCCATTTTGAAGCCTTACTATACTATGACCATTTTTATGACATTTTGAGGCCATACTATACTATGACTTTTTTTGGCCTATTTTGAAGCCTTACTATACTGTGACCATTTTTATGACATTTTGAGGCCATACTAAAGTATGACTTTTTTTGGCCTATTTTGAAGCCTTACTATACTATGACCATTTTTATGACATTTTGAGGCCTTACTATACTATGACTTTTTTTGGCCTACTTTGAAGCCTTACTATACTATGACCATTTTTATGACTTTTTGAGGCCATACTATACTATGACTTTTTTTGACAATTTTGAAGCCTTACTATACTATGACCATACTATACTATGACTTTTTGAGGCCATACTATACTATGACTTTTTTTGGCCTATTTTGAAGCCTTACTATACTATGACCATTTTTATGACATTTTGAGGCCATACTAAAGTATGACTTTTTTTGGCCTATTTTGAAGCCTTACTATACTATGACCATTTTTATGACTTTTTGAGGCCATACTATACTATGACTTTTTTTGACAATTTTGAAGCCTTACTATACTATGACCATACTATACTATGACTTTTTGAGGCCATACTATACTATGACTTTTTTTGGCCTATTTTGAAGCCTTACTATACTATGACCATTTTTATGACATTTTGAGGCCATACTAAAGTATGACTTTTTTTGGCCTATTTTGAAGCCTTACTATACTATGACCATTTTTATGACATTTTGAGGCCATACTATACTATGACTTTTTATGGCCTATTTTGAAGCCTTACTATACTATGACCAATTTTATGACTTTTTGAGGCCATACTATACTATGACTTTTTTTGACCATTTTGAAGCCTTACTATACTATGACTTTTTTTGGCCTATTTTGAAGCCTTACTATACTATGACCATACTATACTATGACTTTTTGAGGACATACTATACTATGACTTTTTTTGGCCTATTTTGAAGCCTTACTATACTATGACCATTTTTATGACATTTTGAAGCCATACTATACTATGACTTTTTTTGGCCTATTTTGAAGCCTTACTATACTATGACCATTTTTATGACATTTTGAGGCCATACTATACTATGACTTTTTTTGGCCTATTTTGAAGCCTTACTATACTATGACCATTTTTATGACTTTTTGAGGCCATACTATACTATGACTTTTTTTGACCATTTTGAAGCCTTACTATACTACGACCATACTATACTATGACTTTTTGAGGACATACTATACTATGACTTTTTTTGGCCTATTTTGAAGCCTTACTATACTATGACCATTTTTATGACACTTTGAGGCCATACGATACTATGACTTTTTTTGGCCTATTTTGAAGCCTTACTATACTATGACCATTTTTATGACTTTTTGAGGCCATACTATACTATAACTTTTTTTGGCCTATTTTGAAGCCTTACTATACTATGACCATTTCTATGACATTTTGAGGCCATACTATACTATGACTTTTTTTGGCCTATTTTGAAGCCTTACTATACTATGACCATTTTTATGACATTTTGAGGCCATACTATACTATGACTTTTTTTGGCCTATTTTGAAGCCTTACTATACTATGACCATTTTTATGACATTTTGAGGCCATACTAAAGTATGACTTTTTTTGGCCTATTTTGAAGCCTTACTATACTATGACCATTTTTATGACTTTTTGAGGCCATACTATACTATGACTTTTTTTGACCATTTTGAAGCCTTACTATACTATGACCATACTATACTATGACTTTTTGAGGCCATACTATACTATGACTTTTTTTGGCCTATTTTGAAGCCTTACTATACTATGACCATACTATACTATGACTTTTTGAGGCCATACTATACTATGACTTTTTTGGCCTATTTTGAAGCCTTACTATACTATGACTTTTTTTGGCCTATTTTGAAGCCTTACTATACTATGACCATACTATACTATAACTTTTTGAGGCCATACTATACTATGACTTTTTTTGGCCTATTTTGAAGCCTTACTATACTATGACCATACTATACTATGACTTTTTGAGGCCATACTATACTATGACTTTTTTTGGCCTATTTTGAAGCCTTACTATACTATGACTTTTTTTGGCCTATTTTGAAGCCTTACTATACTATGACCATTTTTATGACATTTTGAGGCCATACTATACTATGACTTTTTTTGGCCTATTTTGAAGCCTTACTATACTATGACCATTTTTATGACATTTTGAGGCCATACTAAAGTATGACTTTTTTTGGCCTATTTTGAAGCCTTACTATACTATGACCATTTTTATGACATTTTGAGGCCATACTATACTATGACTTTTTTTGGCCTATTTTGAAGCCTTACTATACTATGACCATTTTTATGACTTTTTGAGGCCATACTATACTATGACTTTTTTTGACCATTTTGAAGCCTTACTATACTATGACCATACTATACTATGACTTTTTGAGGCCATACTATACTATGACTTTTTTTGGCCTATTTTGAAGCCTTACTATACTATGACCATACTATACTATGACTTTTTGAGGCCATACTATACTATGACTTTTTTTGGCCTATTTTGAAGCCTTACTATACTATGACTTTTTTTGGCCTATTTTGAAGCCTTACTATACTATGACCATACTATACTATAACTTTTTGAGGCCATACTATACTATGACTTTTTTTGGCCTATTTTGAAGCCTTACTATACTATGACCATACTATACTATGACTTTTTGAGGCCATACTATACTATGACTTTTTTTGGCCTATTTTGAAGCCTTACTATACTATGACTTTTTTTGGCCTATTTTGAAGCCTTACTATACTATGACCATTTTTATGACATTTTGAGGCCATACTATACTATGACTTTTTTTGGCCTATTTTGAAGCCTTACTATACTATGACCATTTTTATGACATTTTGAGGCCATACTAAAGTATGACTTTTTTTGGCCTATTTTGAAGCCTTACTATACTATGACCATTTTTATGACATTTTGAGGCCATACTAAAGTATGACTTTTTTTGGCCTATTTTGAAGCCTTACTATACTATGACCATTTTTATGACATTTTGAGGCCATACTAAAGTATGACTTTTTTTGGCCTATTTTGAAGCCTTACTATACTATGACCATTTTTATGACATTTTGAGGCCATACTATACTATGACTTTTTTTGGCCTATTTTGAAGCCTTACTATACTATGACCATACTATACTATGACTTTATGAGGACATACTATAGTATGACTTTTTTTGGCCTATCTTGTAGCCTTACTATATTATGACCATTTTTATGACTTTTTGAGGCCATACTATACTATGACTTTTTTTGGCCTATTTTGAATCCTTACTATACTATGACTTTTTTTGGCCTATTTTGAAGCCTTACTATACTATGACCATTTTTATGACATTTTGAGGCCATACTATACTATGACTTTTTTTGGCCATTTTGAAGCCTTACTATACTATGACCATTTTTATGACATTTTGAGGCCATACTATACTATGACTTTTTTTGGCCTATTTTGAAGCCTTACTATACTATGACCATACTATACTATGACTTTTTGAGGCCATACTATACTATGACTTTTTTTGGCCTATTTTGAAGCCTTACTATACTATGACTTTTTTTGGCCTATTTTGAAGCCTTACTATACTATGACAATACTATACTATGACATTTTGAGGCCATACTATACTATGACTTTTTTTGGCCTATTTTGAAGCCTTACTATACTATGACCATTTTTATGACATTTTGAGGCCATACTATACTATGACTTTTTTTGGCCTATTTTGAAGCCTTACTATACTATGACCATTTTTATGACATTTTGAGGCCATACTAAAGTATGACTTTTTTTGGCCTATTTTGAAGCCTTACTATACTATGACCATTTTTATGACATTTTGAGGCCATACTATACTATGACTTTTTATGGCCTATTTTGAAGCCTTACTATACTATGACCATTTTTATGACTTTTTGAGGCCATACTATACTATGACTTTTTTTGACCATTTTGAAGCCTTACTATACTATGACCATACTATACTATGACTTTTTGAGGCCATACTATACTATGACTTTTTTTGGCCTATTTTGAATCCTTACTATACTATGACTTTTTTTGGCCTATTTTGAAGCCTTACTATACTATGACCATACTATACTATGACTTTTTGAGGCCATACTATACTATTACTTTTTCTGGCCTATTTTGAAGCCTTACTATACTATGACTTTTTTTGGCCTATTTTGAAGCCTTACTATACTATGACCATTTTTATGACTTTTTGACGCCATACTATACTATAACTTATTTTGGCCTATTTTGAAGCCTTACTATACTATGACCATTTTTATGACATTTTGAGGCCATACTAAAGTATGACTTTTTTTGGCCTATTTTGAAGCCTTACTATACTATGACCATTTTTATGACATTTTGAGGCCATACTATACTATGACTTTTTTTGGCCTATTTTGAAGCCTTACTATACTATGACCATACTATACTATGACTTTATGAGGACATACTATAGTATGACTTTTTTTGGCCTATCTTGTAGCCTTACTATACTATGACTTTTTTTGGCCTATTTTGAAGCCTTACTATACTATGACCATACTATACTATGACTTTTTGAGGCCATACTATACTATGACTTTTTTTGGCCTATTTTGAAGCCTTACTATACTATGACTTTTTTTGGCCTATTTTGAAGCCTTACTATACTATGACCATTTTTATGACTTTTTGACGCCATACTATACTATAACTTTTTTTGGCCTATTTTGAAGCCTTACTATACTATGACCATTTTTATGACATTTTGAGGCCATACTATACTATGACTTTTTTTGGCCTATTTTGAAGCCTTACTATACTATGACCATTTTTATGACATTTTGAGGCCATACTATACTATGACTTTTTTTGGCCTATTTTGAAGCCTTACTATACTATGACCATTTTTATGACATTTTGAGGCCATACTATACTATGACTTTTTTTGGCCTATTTTGAAGCCTTACTATACTATGACCATTATTATGACATTTTGAAGCCATACGAAAGTATGACTTTTTTTGGCCTATTTTGAAGCCTTACTATACTGTGACCATTTTTATGACATTTTGAGGCCATACTAAAGTATGACTTTTTTTGGCCTATTTTGAAGCCTTACTATACTATGACCATTTTTATGACATTTTGAGGCCTTACTATACTATGACTTTTTTTGGCCTATTTTGAAGCCTTACTATACTATGACCATTTTTATGACTTTTTGAGGCCATACTATACTATGACTTTTTTTGACCATTTTGAAGCCTTACTATACTATGACCATACTATACTATGACTTTTTGAGGCCATACTATACTATGACTTTTTTTGGCCTATTTTGAAGCCTTACTATACTATGACCATTTTTATGACATTTTGAGGCCATACTAAAGTATGACTTTTTTTGGCCTATTTTGAAGCCTTACTATACTATGACCATTTTTATGACATTTTGAGGCCATACTATACTATGACTTTTTATGGCCTATTTTGAAGCCTTACTATACTATGACCAATTTTATGACTTTTTGAGGCCATACTATACTATGACTTTTTTTGACCATTTTGAAGCTTTACTATACTATGACTTTTTTTGGCCTATTTTGAAGCCTTACTATACTATGACCATACTATACTATGACTTTTTGAGGACATACTATACTATGACTTTTTTTGGCCTATTTTGAAGCCTTACTATACTATGACCATTTTTATGACATTTTGAAGCCATACTAAAGTATGACTTTTTTTGGCCTATTTTGAAGCCTTACTATACTACGACCATACTATACTATGACTTTTTGAGGACATACTATACTATGACTTTTTTTGGCCTATTTTGAAGCCTTACTATACTATGACCATTTTTATGACATTTTGAGGCCATACTATACTATGACTTTTTATGGCCTATTTTGAAGCCTTACTATACTATGACCATTTTTATGACTTTTTGAGGCCATACTATACTATGACCTTTTTGACCATTTTGAAGCCTTACTATACTATGACTTTTTTTGAACTATTTTGAAGCCTTACTATACTATGACCATACTATACTATGACTTTTTGAGGCCATACTATACTATGACTTTTTCTGGCCTATTTTGAAGCCTTACTATACTATGACTTTTTTTGGCCTATTTTGAAGCTTTACTATACTATGACCATTTTTATGACTTTTTGACGCCATACTATACTATGACTTTTTTTGGCCTATTTTGAAGCCTTACTATACTATGACCATTTTTATGACATTTTGAGGCCATACTATACTATGACTTTTTTTGGCCTATTTTGAAGCCTTACTATACTATGACCATTTTTATGACATTTTGAGGCCATACTATACTATGATTTTTTTTGGCCTATTTTGAAGCCTTACTATACTATGACCATTTTTATGACTTTTTGAGGCCATACTATACTATGACCTTTTTGACCATTTTGAAGCCTTACTATACTATGACTTTTTTTGAACTATTTTGAAGCCTTACTATACTATGACCATACTATACTATGACTTTTTGAGGCCATACTATACTATTACTTTTTCTGGCCTATTTTGAAGCCTTACTATACTATGACTTTTTTTGGCCTATTTTGAAGCCTTACTATACTATGACCATTTTTATGACTTTTTGACGCCATACTATACTATAACTTTTTTTGGCCTATTTTGAAGCCTTACTATACTATGACCATTTTTATGACATTTTGAGGCCATACTAAAGTATGACTTTTTTTGGCCTATTTTGAAGCCTTACTATACTATGACCATTTTTATGACATTTTGAGGCCATACTATACTATGACTTTTTTTGGCCTATTTTGAAGCCTTACTATACTATGACCATACTATACTATGACTTTATGAGGACATACTATAGTATGACTTTTTTTGGCCTATCTTGTAGCCTTACTATATTATGACCATTTTTATGACTTTTTGAGGCCATACTATACTATGACTTTTTTTGGCCTATTTTGAATCCTTAGTATAATATGACTTTTTTTGGCCTATTTTGAAGCCTTACTATACTATGACCATTTTTATGACTTTTTGAGGCCATACTATACTATGACTTTTTTTGACCATTTTGAAGCCTTACTATACTATGACCATACTATACTATGACTTTTTGAGGCCATACTATACTATGACTTTTTTTGGCCTATTTTGAAGCCTTACTATACTATGACCATACTATACTATGACTTTTTGATGCCATACTATACTATGACTTTTTTTGGCCTATTTTGAAGCCTTACTATACTATGACTTTTTTTGGCCTATTTTGAAGCCTTACTATACTATGACCATACTATACTATGACTTTTTGAGGCCATACTATACTATGACTTTTTTTGGCCTATTTTGAAGCCTTACTATACTATGACTTTTTTGGCCTATTTTGAAGCCTTACTATACTATGACCATTTTTATGACTTTTTGAGGCCATACTATACTATGACTTTTTTTGACCATTTTGAAGCCTTACTATACTATGACCATACTATACTATGACTTTTTGAGGCCATACTATACTATGACTTTTTTTGGCCTATTTTGAAGCCTTACTATACTATGACCATTTTTATGACATTTTGAGGCCATACTATACTATGACTTTTTTTGGCCTATTTTGAAGCCTTACTATACTATGACCATTATTATGACATTTTGAAGCCATACTAAAGTATGACTTTTTTTGGCCTATTTTGAAGCCTTACTATACTGTGACCATTTTTATGACATTTTGAGGCCATACTAAAGTATGACTTTTTTTGGCCTATTTTGAAGCCTTACTATACTATGACCATTTTTATGACATTTTGAGGCCTTACTATACTATGACTTTTTTGGGCCTATTTTGAAGCCTTACTATACTATGACCATTTTTATGACTTTTTGAGGCCATACTATACTATGACTTTTTTTGACCATTTTGAAGCCTTACTATACTATGACCATACTATACTATGACTTTTTGAGGCCATACTATACTATGACTTTTTTTGGCCTATTTTGAAGCCTTACTATACTATGACCATTTTTATGACATTTTGAGGCCATACTATACTATGACTTTTTATGGCCTATTTTGAAGCCTTACTATACTATGACCAATTTTATGACTTTTTGAGGCCATACTATACTATGACTTTTTTTGACCATTTTGAAGCCTTACTATACTATGACTTTTTTTGGCCTATTTTGAAGCCTTACTATACTATGACCATACTATACTATGACTTTTTGAGGACATACTATACTATGACTTTTTTTGGCCTATTTTGAAGCCTTACTATTCTATGACCATTTTTATGACATTTTGAAGCCATACTAAAGTATGACTTTTTTTGGCCTATTTTGAAGCCTTACTATACTATGACCATTTTTATGACATTTTGAGGCCATACTATACTATGACTTTTTTTGGCCTATTTTGAAGCCTTACTATACTATGACCATTTTTATGACTTTTTGAGGCCATACTATACTATGACTTTTTTTGACCATTTTGAAGCCTTACTATACTACGACCATACTATACTATGACTTTTTGAGGCCATACTATACTATGACTTTTTTTGGCCTATTTTGAAGCCTTACTATACTATGACCATTTTTATGACATTTTGAGGCCATACTATACTATGACTTTTTTTGGCCTATTTTGAAGCCTTACTATACTATGACCATTTTTATGACATTTTGAGGCCATACTATACTATGACTTTTTATGGCCTATTTTGAAGCCTTACTATACTATGACCATTTTTATGACTTTTTGAGGCCATACTATACTATGACCTTTTTGACCATTTTGAAGCCTTACTATACTATGACTTTTTTTGAACTATTTTGAAGCCTTACTATACTATGACCATACTATACTATGACTTTTTGAGGCCATACTATACTATGACTTTTTCTGGCCTATTTTGAGGCCATACTATACTATGACTTTTTTTGGCCTATTTTGAAGCCTTACTATACTATGACCATTTTTATGACATTTTGAAGCCATCCTAAAGTATGACTTTTTTTGGCCTATTTTGAAGCCTTACTATACTATGACCATTTTTATGACATTTTGAGGCCATACTAAAGTATGACTTTTTTTGACCATTTTGAAGCCTTACTATACTACGACCATACTATACTATGACTTTTTGAGGACATACTATAGTATGACTTTTTTTGGCCTATCTTGTAGCCTTACTATACTATGACCATTTTTATGACTTTTTGAGGCCATACTATACTATGACTTTTTTTGACCATTTTGAAGCCTTACTATACTATGACCATACTATACTATGACTTTTTGAGGCCATACTATACTATGACTTTTTTTGGCCTATTTTGAAGCCTTACTATACTATGACCATTTTTATGACATTTTGAGGCCATACTAAAGTATGACTTTTTTTGGCCTATTTTGAAGCCTTACTATACTATGACTTTTTATGGCCTATTTTGAAGCCTTACTATACTATGACCATTTTTATGACTTTTTGAGGCCATACTATACTATGACTTTTTTTGACCATTTTGAAGCCTTACTATACTATGACTTTTTTTGGCCTATTTTGAAGCCTTACTATACTATGACCATACTATACTATGACTTTTTGAGGACATACTATACTATGACTTTTTTTGACCATTTTGAAGCCTCACTATACTATGACTTTTTTTGGCCTATTTTGAAGCCTTACTATTCTATGACCATACTATACTATGACTTTTTGAGGCCATACTATACTATGACTTTTTTTGGCCTATTTTGAAGCCTTACTATACTATGACCATTTTTATGACATTTTGAGGCCATACTATACTGTGACTTTTTTTGGCCTATTTTGAAGCCTTACTATACTATGACTTTTTTTGAACTATTTTGAAGCCTTACTATACTATGACCATTTTTATGACTTTTTGAGGCCATACTATACTATGACCTTTTTGACCATTTTGAAGCCTTACTATACTATGACTTTTTTTGAACTATTTTGAAGCCTTACTATACTATGACCATACTATACTATGACTTTTTGAGGCCATACTATACTATGACTTTTTCTGGCCTATTTTGAGGCCATACTATACTATGACTTTTTTTGGCCTATTTTGAAGCCTTACTATACTATGACCATTTTTATGACATTTTGAAGCCATCCTAAAGTATGACTTTTTTTGGCCTATTTTGAAGCCTTACTATACTATGACCATTTTTATGACATTTTGAGGCCATACTAAAGTATGACTTTTTTTGGCCTATTTTGAAGCCTTACTATACTATGACCATTTTTATGACATTTTGAGGCCATACTATACTATGACTTTTTTTGGCCTATTTTGAAGCCTTACTATACTATGACCATTTTTATGACTTTTTGAGGCCATACTATACTATGACTTTTTTTGACCATTTTGAAGCCTTACTATACTATGACCATACTATACTATGACTTTTTGAGGCCATACTATACTATGACTTTTTTTGGCCTATTTTGAAGCCTTACTATACTATGACCATTTTTATGACATTTTGAGGCCATACTAAAGTATGACTTTTTTTGGCCTATTTTGAAGCCTTACTATACTATGACTTTTTATGGCCTATTTTGAAGCCTTACTATACTATGACCATTTTTATGACTTTTTGAGGCCATACTATACTATGACTTTTTTTGACCATTTTGAAGCCTTACTATACTATGACTTTTTTTGGCCTATTTTGAAGCCTTACTATACTATGACCATACTATACTATGACTTTTTGAGGACATACTATACTATGACTTTTTTTGACCATTTTGAAGCCTCACTATACTATGACTTTTTTTGGCCTATTTTGAAGCCTTACTATTCTATGACCATACTATACTATGACTTTTTGAGGCCATACTATACTATGACTTTTTTTGGCCTATTTTGAAGCCTTACTATACTATGACCATTTTTATGACATTTTGAGGCCATACTATACTGTGACTTTTTTTGGCCTATTTTGAAGCCTTACTATACTATGACTTTTTTTGAACTATTTTGAAGCCTTACTATACTATGACCATACTATACTATGACTTTTTGAGGCCATACTATACTATGACTTTTTCTGGCCTATTTTGAAGCCTTACTATACTATGACTTTTTTTGGCCTATTTTGAAGCCTTACTATACTATGACCATTTTTATGACATTTTGAGGCCATACTATACTATGACTTTTTTTGGCCTATTTTGAAGCCTTACTATACTATGACCATTTTTATGACATTTTGAGGCCATACTATACTATGACTTTTTTTGGCCTATTTTGAAGCCTTACTATACTATGACCATTATTATGACATTTTGAAGCCATACTAAAGTATGACTTTTTTTGGCCTATTTTGAAGCCTTACTATACTGTGACCATTTTTATGACATTTTGAGGCCATACTAAAGTATGACTTTTTTTGGCCTATTTTGAAGCCTTACTATACTATGACCATTTTTATGACATTTTGAGGCCTTACTATACTATGACTTTTTTGGGCCTATTTTGAAGCCTTACTATACTATGACCATTTTTATGACTTTTTGAGGCCATACTATACTATGACTTTTTTTGACCATTTTGAAGCCTTACTATACTATGACCATACTATACTATGACTTTTTGAGGCCATACTATACTATGACTTTTTTTGGCCTATTTTGAAGCCTTACTATACTATGACCATTTTTATGACATTTTGAGGCCATACTATACTATGACTTTTTATGGCCTATTTTGAAGCCTTACTATACTATGACCAATTTTATGACTTTTTGAGGCCATACTATACTATGACTTTTTTTGACCATTTTGAAGCCTTACTATACTATGACTTTTTTTGGCCTATTTTGAAGCCTTACTATACTATGACCATACTATACTATGACTTTTTGAGGCCATACTATACTATGACTTTTTTTGGCCTATTTTGAAGCCTTACTATACTATGACCATTTTTATGACTTTTTGAGGCCATACTATACTATGACCTTTTTGACCATTTTGAAGCCTTACTATACTATGACTTTTTTTGAACTATTTTGAAGCCTTACTATACTATGACCATACTATACTATGACTTTTTGAGGCCATACTATACTATGACTTTTTCTGGCCTATTTTGAAGCCTTACTATACTATGACTTTTTTTGGCCTATTTTGAAGCCTTACTATACTATGACCATTTTTATGACTTTTTGACGCCATACTATACTATGACTTTTTTTGGCCTATTTTGAAGCCTTACTATACTATGACCATTTTTATGACATTTTGAGGCCATACTATACTATGACTTTTTTTGGCCTATTTTGAAGCCTTACTATACTATGACCATTTTTATGACATTTTGAGGCCATACTATACTATGACTTTTTTTGGCCTATTTTGAAGCCTTACTATACTATGACCATTTTTATGACTTTTTGAGGCCATACTATACTATGACCTTTTTGACCATTTTGAAGCCTTACTATACTATGACTTTTTTTGAACTATTTTGAAGCCTTACTATACTATGACCATACTATACTATGACTTTTTGAGGCCATACTATACTATTACTTTTTCTGGCCTATTTTGAAGCCTTACTATACTATGACTTTTTTTGGCCTATTTTGAAGCCTTACTATACTATGACCATTTTTATGACTTTTTGACGCCATACTATACTATGACTTTTTTTGGCCTATTTTGAAGCCTTACTATACTATGACCATTTTTATGACATTTTGAGGCCATACTATACTATGACTTTTTTTGGCCTATTTTGAAGCCTTACTATACTATGACCATTTTTATGACATTTTGAAGCCATCCTAAAGTATGACTTTTTTTGGCCTATTTTGAAGCCTTACTATACTATGACCATTTTTATGACATTTTGAGGCCATACTAAAGTATGACTTTTTTTGGCCTATTTTGAAGCCTTACTATACTATGACCATTTTTATGACATTTTGAGGCCATACTATACTATGACTTTTTTTGGCCTATTTTGAAGCCTTACTATACTATGACCATTTTTATGACTTTTTGAGGCCATACTATACTATGACTTTTTTTGACCATTTTGAAGCCTTACTATACTACGACCATACTATACTATGACTTTTTGAGGACATACTATAGTATGACTTTTTTTGGCCTATCTTGTAGCCTTACTATACTATGACCATTTTTATGACTTTTTGAGGCCATACTATACTATGACTTTTTATGACCATTTTGAAGCCTTACTATACTATGACCATACTATACTATGACTTTTTGAGGCCATACTATACTATGACTTTTTTTGGCCTATTTTGAAGCCTTACTATACTATGACTTTTTTTGACCATTTTGAAGCCTTACTATACTATGACCATACTATACTATGACTTTTTGAGGCCATACTATACTATGACTTTTTTTGGCCTATTTTGTAGCCTTACTATACTATGACCATTTTTATGACATTTTGAGGCCATACTATACTATGACTTTTTTTGGCCTATTTTGAAGCCTTACTATACTATGACCATTTTTATGACATTTTGAGGCCATACTAAAGTATGACTTTTTTTGGCCTATTTTGAAGCCTTACTATACTATGACCATTTTTATGACATTTTGAGGCCATACTATACTATGACTTTTTATGGCCTATTTTGAAGCCTTACTATACTATGACCATTTTTATGACTTTTTGAGGCCATACTATACTATGACTTTTTTTGACCATTTTGAAGCCTTACTATACTATGACTTTTTTTGGCCTATTTTGAAGCCTTACTATACTATGACCATACTATACTATGACTTTTTGAGGACATACTATACTATGACTTTTTTTGACCATTTTGAAGCCTTACTATACTATGACTTTTTTTGGCCTATTTTGAAGCCTTACTATACTATGACCATTTTTATGACTTTTTGACGCCATACTATACTATGACTTTTTTTGGCCTATTTTGAAGCCTTACTATACTATGACCATTTTTATGACATTTTGAGGCCATACTATACTATGACTTTTTTTGGCCTATTTTGAAGCCTTACTAATACTATGACCATTTTTATGACATTTTGAGGCCATACTAAAGTATGACTTTTTTTGGCCTATTTTGAAGCCTTACTATACTATGACCATTTTTATGACATTTTGAGGCCATACTATACTATGACTTTTTTTGGCCTATTTTGAAGCCTTACTATACTATGACCATTTTTATGACATTTTGAGGCCATACTATACTATGACTTTTTTTGGCCTATTTTGAAGCCTTACTATACTATGACCATACTATACTATGACTTTATGAGGACATACTATAGTATGACTTTTTTTGGCCTATCTTGTAGCCTTACTATATTATGACCATTTTTATGACTTTTTGAGGCCATACTATACTATGACTTTTTTTGGCCTATTTTGAATCCTTACTATACTATGACTTTTTTTGGCCTATTTTGAAGCCTTACTATACTATGACCATTTTTATGACATTTTGAGGCCATACTATACTATGACTTTTTTTGGCCATTTTGAAGCCTTACTATACTATGACCATTTTTATGACATTTTGAGGCCATACTATACTATGACTTTTTTTGGCCTATTTTGAAGCCTTACTATACTATGACCATACTATACTATGACTTTTTGAGGCCATACTATACTATGACTTTTTTTGGCCTATTTTGAAGCCTTACTATACTATGACTTTTTTTGGCCTATTTTGAAGCCTTACTATACTATGACAATACTATACTATGACATTTTGAGGCCATACTATACTATGACTTTTTTTGGCCTATTTTGAAGCCTTACTATACTATGACCATTTTTATGACATTTTGAGGCCATACTATACTATGACTTTTTTTGGCCTATTTTGAAGCCTTACTATACTATGACCATTTTTATGACATTTTGAGGCCATACTAAAGTATGACTTTTTTTGGCCTATTTTGAAGCCTTACTATACTATGACCATTTTTATGACATTTTGAGGCCATACTATACTATGACTTTTTATGGCCTATTTTGAAGCCTTACTATACTATGACCATTTTTATGACTTTTTGAGGCCATACTATACTATGACTTTTTTTGACCATTTTGAAGCCTTACTATACTATGACTTTTTTTGGCCTATTTTGAAGCCTTACTATACTATGACCATACTATACTATGACTTTTTGAGGACATACTATACTATGACTTTTTTTGACCATTTTGAAGCCTTACTATACTATGACTTTTTTTGGCCTATTTTGAAGCCTTACTATACTATGACCATTTTTATGACTTTTTGACGCCATACTATACTATGACTTTTTTTGGCCTATTTTGAAGCCTTACTATACTATGACCATTTTTATGACATTTTGAGGCCATACTATACTATGACTTTTTTTGGCCTATTTTGAAGCCTTACTAATACTATGACCATTTTTATGACATTTTGAGGCCATACTAAAGTATGACTTTTTTTGGCCTATTTTGAAGCCTTACTATACTATGACTTTTTTTGGCCTATTTTGAAGCCTTACTATACTATGACAATACTATACTATGACATTTTGAGGCCATACTATACTATGACTTTTTTTGGCCTATTTTGAAGCCTTACTATACTATGACCATTTTTATGACATTTTGAGGCCATACTATACTATGACTTTTTATGGCCTATTTTGAAGCCTTACTATACTATGACCATTTTTATGACTTTTTGAGGCCATACTATACTATGACTTTTTTTGACCATTTTGAAGCCTTACTATACTATGACCATACTATACTATGACTTTTTGAGGCCATACTATACTATGACTTTTTTTGGCCTATTTTGAATCCTTACTATACTATGACTTTTTTTGGCCTATTTTGAAGCCTTACTATACTATGACCATACTATACTATGACTTTTTGAGGCCATACTATACTATGACTTTTTTTGGCCTATTTTGAAGCCTTACTATACTATGACTTTTTTTGGCCTATTTTGAAGCCTTACTATACTATGACCATACTATACTATGACTTTTTGAGGCCATACTATACTATGACTTTTTTTGGCCTATTTTGAGGCCATACTATACTATGACTTTTTTTGGCCTATTTTGAAGCCTTACTATACTATGACCATTTTTATGACATTTTGAGGCCATACTATACTATGACTTTTTTTTGGCCTATTTTGAAGCCTTACTATACTATGACCATTATTATGACATTTTGAAGCCATACTAAAGTATGACTTTTTTTGGCCTATTTTGAAGCCTTACTATACTGTGACCATTTTTATGACATTTTGAGGCCATACTAAAGTATGACTTTTTTTGGCCTATTTTGAAGCCTTACTATACTATGACCATTTTTATGACTTTTTGAGGCCATACTATACTATGACTTTTTTTGACAATTTTGAAGCCTTACTATACTATGACCATACTATACTATGACTTTTTGAGGCCATACTATACTATGACTTTTTTTGGCCTATTTTGAAGCCTTACTATACTATGACCATTTTTATGACATTTTGAGGCCATACTAAAGTATGACTTTTTTTGGCCTATTTTGAAGCCTTACTATACTATGACCATTTTTATGACATTTTGAGGCCATACTATACTATGACTTTTTATGGCCTATTTTGAAGCCTTACTATACTATGACCAATTTTATGACTTTTTGAGGCCATACTATACTATGACTTTTTTTGACCATTTTGAAGCCTTACTATACTATGACTTTTTTTGGCCTATTTTGAAGCCTTACTATACTATGACCATACTATACTATGACTTTTTGAGGACATACTATACTATGACTTTTTTTGGCCTATTTTGAAGCCTTACTATACTATGACCATTTTTATGACATTTTGAAGCCATACTATACTATGACTTTTTTTGGCCTATTTTGAAGCCTTACTATACTATGACCATTTTTATGACATTTTGAGGCCATACTATACTATGACTTTTTATGGCCTATTTTGAAGCCTTACTATACTATGACCAATTTTATGACTTTTTGAGGCCATACTATACTATGACTTTTTTTGACCATTTTGAAGCCTTACTATACTATGACTTTTTTTGGCCTATTTTGAAGCCTTACTATACTATGACCATACTATACTATGACTTTTTGAGGACATACTATACTATGACTTTTTTTGGCCTATTTTGAAGCCTTACTATACTATGACCATTTTTATGACATTTTGAAGCCATACTATACTATGACTTTTTTTGGCCTATTTTGAAGCCTTACTATACTATGACCATTTTTATGACTTTTTGAGGCCATACTATACTATGACTTTTTTTGACCATTTTGAAGCCTTACTATACTACGACCATACTATACTATGACTTTTTGAGGACATACTATACTATGACTTTTTTTGGCCTATTTTGAAGCCTTACTATACTATGACCATTTTTATGACATTTTGAGGCCATACTATACTATGACTTTTTTTGGCCTATTTTGAAGCCTTACTATACTATGACCATTTTTATGACATTTTGAGGCCATACTATACTATGACTTTTTATGGCCTATTTTGAAGCCTTACTATACTATGACCATTTTTATGACTTTTTGAGGCCATACTATACTATGACCTTTTTGACCATTTTGAAGCCTTACTATACTATGACTTTTTTTGAACTATTTTGAAGCCTTACTATACTATGACCATACTATACTATGACTTTTTGAGGCCATACAATACTATGACTTTTTCTGGCCTATTTTGAAGCCTTACTATACTATGACTTTTTTTGGCCTATTTTGAAGCCTTACTATACTATGACCATTTTTATGACTTTTTGACGCCATACTATACTATGACTTTTTTTGGCCTATTTTGAAGCCTTACTATACTATGACCATTTTTATGACATTTTGAGGCCATACTATACTATGACTTTTTTTGGCCTATTTTGAAGCCTTACTATACTATGACCATTTTTATGACTTTTTGAGGCCATACTATACTATGACTTTTTTTGACCATTTTGAAGCCTTACTATACTACGACCATACTATACTATGACTTTTTGAGGACATACTATAGTATGACTTTTTTTGGCCTATCTTGTAGCCTTACTATACTATGACCATTTTTATGACTTTTTGAGGCCATACTATACTATGACTTTTTTTGACCATTTTGAAGCCTTACTATACTATGACCATACTATACTATGACTTTTTGAGGCCATACTATACTATGACTTTTTTTGGCCTATTTTGAAGCCTTACTATACTATGACTTTTTTTGACCATTTTGAAGCCTTACTATACTATGACCATACTATACTATGACTTTTTGAGGCCATACTATACTATGACTTTTTTTGGCCTATTTTGTAGCCTTACTATACTATGACCATTTTTATGACATTTTGAGGCCATACTATACTATGACTTTTTTTGGCCTATTTTGAAGCCTTACTATACTATGACCATTTTTATGACATTTTGAGGCCATACTAAAGTATGACTTTTTTTGGCCTATTTTGAAGCCTTACTATACTATGACCATTTTTATGACATTTTGAGGCCATACTATACTATGACTTTTTATGGCCTATTTTGAAGCCTTACTATACTATGACCATTTTTATGACTTTTTGAGGCCATACTATACTATGACTTTTTTTGACCATTTTGAAGCCTTACTATACTATGACTTTTTTTGGCCTATTTTGAAGCCTTACTATACTATGACCATACTATACTATGACTTTTTGAGGACATACTATACTATGACTTTTTTTGACCATTTTGAAGCCTTACTATACTATGACTTTTTTTGGCCTATTTTGAAGCCTTACTATACTATGACCATTTTTATGACTTTTTGACGCCATACTATACTATGACTTTTTTTGGCCTATTTTGAAGCCTTACTATACTATGACCATTTTTATGACATTTTGAGGCCATACTATACTATGACTTTTTTTGGCCTATTTTGAAGCCTTACTAATACTATGACCATTTTTATGACATTTTGAGGCCATACTAAAGTATGACTTTTTTTGGCCTATTTTGAAGCCTTACTATACTATGACTTTTTTTGGCCTATTTTGAAGCCTTACTATACTATGACAATACTATACTATGACATTTTGAGGCCATACTATACTATGACTTTTTTTGGCCTATTTTGAAGCCTTACTATACTATGACCATTTTTATGACATTTTGAGGCCATACTATACTATGACTTTTTTTGGCCTATTTTGAAGCCTTACTATACTATGACCATTTTTATGACATTTTGAGGCCATACTAAAGTATGACTTTTTTTGGCCTATTTTGAAGCCTTACTATACTATGACCATTTTTATGACATTTTGAGGCCATACTATACTATGACTTTTTATGGCCTATTTTGAAGCCTTACTATACTATGACCATTTTTATGACTTTTTGAGGCCATACTATACTATGACTTTTTTTGACCATTTTGAAGCCTTACTATACTATGACCATACTATACTATGACTTTTTGAGGCCATACTATACTATGACTTTTTTTGGCCTATTTTGAATCCTTACTATACTATGACTTTTTTTGGCCTATTTTGAAGCCTTACTATACTATGACCATACTATACTATGACTTTTTGAGGCCATACTATACTATGACTTTTTTTGGCCTATTTTGAAGCCTTACTATACTATGACTTTTTTTGGCCTATTTTGAAGCCTTACTATACTATGACCATACTATACTATGACTTTTTGAGGCCATACTATACTATGACTTTTTTTGGCCTATTTTGAGGCCATACTATACTATGACTTTTTTTGGCCTATTTTGAAGCCTTACTATACTATGACCATTTTTATGACATTTTGAGGCCATACTATACTATGACTTTTTTTTGGCCTATTTTGAAGCCTTACTATACTATGACCATTATTATGACATTTTGAAGCCATACTAAAGTATGACTTTTTTTGGCCTATTTTGAAGCCTTACTATACTGTGACCATTTTTATGACATTTTGAGGCCATACTAAAGTATGACTTTTTTTGGCCTATTTTGAAGCCTTACTATACTATGACCATTTTTATGACTTTTTGAGGCCATACTATACTATGACTTTTTTTGACAATTTTGAAGCCTTACTATACTATGACCATACTATACTATGACTTTTTGAGGCCATACTATACTATGACTTTTTTTGGCCTATTTTGAAGCCTTACTATACTATGACCATTTTTATGACATTTTGAGGCCATACTAAAGTATGACTTTTTTTGGCCTATTTTGAAGCCTTACTATACTATGACCATTTTTATGACATTTTGAGGCCATACTATACTATGACTTTTTATGGCCTATTTTGAAGCCTTACTATACTATGACCAATTTTATGACTTTTTGAGGCCATACTATACTATGACTTTTTTTGACCATTTTGAAGCCTTACTATACTATGACTTTTTTTGGCCTATTTTGAAGCCTTACTATACTATGACCATACTATACTATGACTTTTTGAGGACATACTATACTATGACTTTTTTTGGCCTATTTTGAAGCCTTACTATACTATGACCATTTTTATGACATTTTGAAGCCATACTATACTATGACTTTTTTTGGCCTATTTTGAAGCCTTACTATACTATGACCATTTTTATGACATTTTGAGGCCATACTATACTATGACTTTTTATGGCCTATTTTGAAGCCTTACTATACTATGACCAATTTTATGACTTTTTGAGGCCATACTATACTATGACTTTTTTTGACCATTTTGAAGCCTTACTATACTATGACTTTTTTTGGCCTATTTTGAAGCCTTACTATACTATGACCATACTATACTATGACTTTTTGAGGACATACTATACTATGACTTTTTTTGGCCTATTTTGAAGCCTTACTATACTATGACCATTTTTATGACATTTTGAAGCCATACTATACTATGACTTTTTTTGGCCTATTTTGAAGCCTTACTATACTATGACCATTTTTATGACATTTTGAGGCCATACTATACTATGACTTTTTTTGGCCTATTTTGAAGCCTTACTATACTATGACCATTTTTATGACTTTTTGAGGCCATACTATACTATGACTTTTTTTGACCATTTTGAAGCCTTACTATACTACGACCATACTATACTATGACTTTTTGAGGACATACTATACTATGACTTTTTTTGGCCTATTTTGAAGCCTTACTATACTATGACCATTTTTATGACATTTTGAGGCCATACTATACTATGACTTTTTTTGGCCTATTTTGAAGCCTTACTATACTATGACCATTTTTATGACATTTTGAGGCCATACTATACTATGACTTTTTATGGCCTATTTTGAAGCCTTACTATACTATGACCATTTTTATGACTTTTTGAGGCCATACTATACTATGACCTTTTTGACCATTTTGAAGCCTTACTATACTATGACTTTTTTTGAACTATTTTGAAGCCTTACTATACTATGACCATACTATACTATGACTTTTTGAGGCCATACAATACTATGACTTTTTCTGGCCTATTTTGAAGCCTTACTATACTATGACTTTTTTTTGCCTATTTTGAAGCCTTACTATACTATGACCATTTTTATGACTTTTTGACGCCATACTATACTATGACTTTTTTTGGCCTATTTTGAAGCCTTACTATACTATGACCATTTTTATGACATTTTGAGGCCATACTATACTATGACTTTTTTTGGCCTATTTTGAAGCCTTACTATACTATGACCATTTTTATGACTTTTTGACGCCATACTATACTATGACTTTTTTTGGCCTATTTTGAAGCCTTACTATACTATGACCATTTTTATGACATTTTGAGGCCATACTATACTATGACTTTTTTTGGCCTATTTTGAAGCCTTACTATACTATGACCATTTTTATGACACTTTGAGGCCATACGATACTATGACTTTTTTTGGCCTATTTTGAAGCCTTACTATACTATGACCATACTATACTATGACTTTTTGAGGCCATACTATACTATGACTTTTTTTGGCCTATTTTGAAGCCTTACTATACTATGACTTTTTTTGAACTATTTTGAAGCCTTACTATACTATGACCATACTATACTATGACTTTTTGAGGCCATACTATACTATGACTTTTTCTGGCCTATTTTGAAGCCTTACTATACTATGACTTTTTTTGGCCTATTTTGAAGCCTTACTATACTATGACCATTTTTATGACTTTTTGACGCCATACTATACTATGACTTTTTTTGGCCTATTTTGAAGCCTTACTATACTATGACCATTTTTATGACATTTTGAGGCCATACTATACTATGACTTTTTTTGGCCTATTTTGAAGCCTTACTATACTATGACCATTTTTATGACACTTTGAGGCCATACGATACTATGACTTTTTTTGGCCTATTTTGAAGCCTTACTATACTATGACCATTTTTATGACTTTTTGAGGCCATACTATACTATAACTTTTTTTGGCCTATTTTGAAGCCTTACTATACTATGACCATTTTTATGACATTTTGAGGCCATACTATACTATGACTTTTTTTGGCCTATTTTGAAGCCTTACTATACTATGACCATTTTTATGACATTTTGAGGCCATACTATACTATGACTTTTTTTGGCCTATTTTGAAGCCTTACTATACTATGACCATTTTTATGACATTTTGAGGCCATACTAAAGTATGACTTTTTTTGGCCTATTTTGAAGCCTTACTATACTATGACCATTTTTATGACTTTTTGAGGCCATACTATACTATGACTTTTTTTGACCATTTTGAAGCCTTACTATACTATGACCATACTATACTATGACTTTTTGAGGCCATACTATACTATGACTTTTTTTGGCCTATTTTGAAGCCTTACTATACTATGACCATACTATACTATGACTTTTTGAGGCCATACTATACTATGACTTTTTTTGGCCTATTTTGAAGCCTTACTATACTATGACTTTTTTTGGCCTATTTTGAAGCCTTACTATACTATGACCATACTATACTATAACTTTTTGAGGCCATACTATACTATGACTTTTTTTGGCCTATTTTGAAGCCTTACTATACTATGACCATACTATACTATGACTTTTTGAGGCCATACTATACTATGACTTTTTTTGGCCTATTTTGAAGCCTTACTATACTATGACCATTTTTATGACATTTTGAGGCCATACTATACTATGACTTTTTTTGGCCTATTTTGAAGCCTTACTATACTATGACCATTTTTATGACATTTTGAGGCCATACTAAAGTATGACTTTTTTTGGCCTATTTTGAAGCCTTACTATACTATGACCATTTTTATGACTTTTTGAGGCCATACTATACTATGACTTTTTTTGACCATTTTGAAGCCTTACTATACTATGACCATTTTTATGACATTTTGAGGCCATACTATACTATGACTTTTTTTGGCCTATTTTGAAGCCTTACTATACTATGACCATACTATACTATGACTTTATGAGGACATACTATAGTATGACTTTTTTTGGCCTATCTTGTAGCCTTACTATATTATGACCATTTTTATGACTTTTTGAGGCCATACTATACTATGACTTTTTTTGGCCTATTTTGAATCCTTAGTATACTATGACTTTTTTTGGCCTATTTTGAAGCCTTACTATACTATGACCATTTTTATGACTTTTTGAGGCCATACTATACTATGACTTTTTTTGACCATTTTGAAGCCTTACTATACTATGACCATACTATACTATGACTTTTTGAGGCCATACTATACTATGACTTTTTTTGGCCTATTTTGAAGCCTTACTATACTATGACCATACTATACTATGACTTTTTGATGCCATACTATACTATGACTTTTTTTGGCCTATTTTGAAGCCTTACTATACTATGACTTTTTTTGGCCTATTTTGAAGCCTTACTATACTATGACCATACTATACTATGACTTTTTGAGGCCATACTATACTATGACTTTTTTTGGCCTATTTTGAAGCCTTACTATACTATGACTTTTTTTGGCCTATTTTGAAGCCTTACTATACTATGACCATTTTTATGACTTTTTGAGGCCATACTATACTATGACTTTTTTTGACCATTTTGAAGCCTTACTATACTATGACCATACTATACTATGACTTTTTGAGGCCATACTATACTATGACTTTTTTTGGCCTATTTTGAAGCCTTACTATACTATGACCATTTTTATGACATTTTGAGGCCATACTATACTATGACTTTTTTTGGCCTATTTTGAAGCCTTACTATACTATGACCATTATTATGACATTTTGAAGCCATACTAAAGTATGACTTTTTTTGGCCTATTTTGAAGCCTTACTATACTATGACCATTTTTATGACTTTTTGAGGCCATACTATACTATGACTTTTTTTGACCATTTTGAAGCCTTACTATACTACGACCATACTATACTATGACTTTTTGAGGCCATACTATACTATGACTTTTTTTGGCCTATTTTGAAGCCTTACTATACTATGACCATTTTTATGACATTTTGAGGCCATACTATACTATGACTTTTTTTGGCCTATTTTGAAGCCTTACTATACTATGACCATTTTTATGACATTTTGAGGCCATACTATACTATGACTTTTTATGGCCTATTTTGAAGCCTTACTATACTATGACCATTTTTATGACTTTTTGAGGCCATACTATACTATGACCTTTTTGACCATTTTGAAGCCTTACTATACTATGACTTTTTTTGAACTATTTTGAAGCCTTACTATACTATGACCATACTATACTATGACTTTTTGAGGCCATACTATACTATGACTTTTTCTGGCCTATTTTGAGGCCATACTATACTATGACTTTTTTTGGCCTATTTTGAAGCCTTACTATACTATGACCATTTTTATGACTTTTTGAGGCCATACTATACTATGACTTTTTTTGACCATTTTGAAGCCTTACTATACTACGACCATACTATACTATGACTTTTTGAGGACATACTATAGTATGACTTTTTTTGGCCTATCTTGTAGCCTTACTATACTATGACCATTTTTATGACTTTTTGAGGCCATACTATACTATGACTTTTTTTGACCATTTTGAAGCCTTACTATACTATGACCATACTATACTATGACTTTTTGAGGCCATACTATACTATGACTTTTTTTGGCCTATTTTGAAGCCTTACTATACTATGACCATTTTTATGACATTTTGAGGCCATACTAAAGTATGACTTTTTTTGGCCTATTTTGAAGCCTTACTATACTATGACTTTTTATGGCCTATTTTGAAGCCTTACTATACTATGACCATTTTTATGACTTTTTGAGGCCATACTATACTATGACTTTTTTTGACCATTTTGAAGCCTTACTATACTACGACCATACTATACTATGACTTTTTGAGGCCATACTATACTATGACTTTTTTTGGCCTATTTTGAAGCCTTACTATACTATGACCATTTTTATGACATTTTGAGGCCATACTATACTATGACTTTTTTTGGCCTATTTTGAAGCCTTACTATACTATGACCATTTTTATGACATTTTGAGGCCATACTATACTATGACTTTTTATGGCCTATTTTGAAGCCTTACTATACTATGACCATTTTTATGACTTTTTGAGGCCATACTATACTATGACCTTTTTGACCATTTTGAAGCCTTACTATACTATGACTTTTTTTGAACTATTTTGAAGCCTTACTATACTATGACCATACTATACTATGACTTTTTGAGGCCATACTATACTATGACTTTTTCTGGCCTATTTTGAAGCCTTACTATACTATGACTTTTTTGGCCTATTTTGAAGCCTTACTATACTATGACCATTTTTATGACTTTTTGACGCCATACTATACTATGACTTTTTTTGGCCTATTTTGAAGCCTTACTATACTATGACCATTTTTATGACATTTTGAGGCCATACTATACTATGACTTTTTTTGGCCTATTTTGAAGCCTTACTATACTATGACCATTTTTATGACATTTTGAGGCCATACTATACTATGACTTTTTTTGGCCTATTTTGAAGCCTTACTATACTATGACCATTTTTATGACTTTTTGAGGCCATACTATACTATGACCTTTTTGACCATTTTGAAGCCTTACTATACTATGACTTTTTTTGAACTATTTTGAAGCCTTACTATACTATGACCATACTATACTATGACTTTTTGAGGCCATACTATACTATTACTTTTTCTGGCCTATTTTGAAGCCTTACTATACTATGACTTTTTTTGGCCTATTTTGAAGCCTTACTATACTATGACCATTTTTATGACTTTTTGACGCCATACTATACTATGACTTTTTTTGGCCTATTTTGAAGCCTTACTATACTATGACCATTTTTATGACTTTTTGAGGCCATACTATACTATGACTTTTTTTGACCATTTTGAAGCCTTACTATACTACGACCATACTATACTATGACTTTTTGAGGACATACTATAGTATGACTTTTTTTGGCCTATCTTGTAGCCTTACTATACTATGACCATTTTTATGACTTTTTGAGGCCATACTATACTATGACTTTTTTTGACCATTTTGAAGCCTTACTATACTATGACCATACTATACTATGACTTTTTGAGGCCATACTATACTATGACTTTTTTTGGCCTATTTTGAAGCCTTACTATACTATGACCATTTTTATGACATTTTGAGGCCATACTAAAGTATGACTTTTTTTGGCCTATTTTGAAGCCTTACTATACTATGACTTTTTATGGCCTATTTTGAAGCCTTACTATACTATGACCATTTTTATGACTTTTTGAGGCCATACTATACTATGACTTTTTTTGACCATTTTGAAGCCTTACTATACTATGACTTTTTTTGGCCTATTTTGAAGCCTTACTATACTATGACCATACTATACTATGACTTTTTGAGGACATACTATACTATGACTTTTTTTGACCATTTTGAAGCCTTACTATACTATGACTTTTTTTGGCCTATTTTGAAGCCTTACTATTCTATGACCATACTATACTATGACTTTTTGAGGCCATACTATACTATGACTTTTTTTGGCCTATTTTGAAGCCTTACTATACTATGACCATTTTTATGACATTTTGAGGCCATACTATACTGTGACTTTTTTTGGCCTATTTTGAAGCCTTACTATACTATGACTTTTTTTGAACTATTTTGAAGCCTTACTATACTATGACCATACTATACTATGACTTTTTGAGGCCATACTATACTATGACTTTTTCTGGCCTATTTTGAAGCCTTACTATACTATGACTTTTTTTGGCCTATTTTGAAGCCTTACTATACTATGACCATACTATACTATGACTTTTTGAGGCCATACTATACTATGACTTTTTTGGGCCTATTTTGAAGCCTTACTATACTATGACTTTTTTTGACCATTTTGAAGCCTTACTATACTATGACTTTTTTTGGCCTATTTTGAAGCCTTACTATACTATGACCATTTTTATGACTTTTTGAGGCCATACTATACTATGACTTTTTCTGGCCTATTTTGAAGCCTTACTATACTATGACCATTTTTATGACTTTTTGAGGCCATACTATACTATGACTTTTTCTGGCCTATTTTGAAGCCTTACTATACTATGACTTTTTTTGGCCTATTTTGAAGCCTTACTATACTATGACCATACTATACTATGACTTTTTGAGGCCATACTATACTATGACTTTTTTTGGCCTATTTTGAAGCCTTACTATACTATGACTTTTTTTGACCATTTTGAAGCCTTACTATACTATGACTTTTTTTGGCCTATTTTGAAGCCTTACTATTCTATGACCATACTATACTATGACTTTTTGAGGCCATACTATACTATGACTTTTTTTGGCCTATTTTGAAGCCTTACTATACTATGACCATTTTTATGACATTTTGAGGCCATACTATACTGTGACTTTTTTTGGCCTATTTTGAAGCCTTACTATACTATGACTTTTTTTGAACTATTTTGAAGCCTTACTATACTATGACCATACTATACTATGACTTTTTGAGGCCATACTATACTATGACTTTTTCTGGCCTATTTTGAAGCCTTACTATACTATGACTTTTTTTGGCCTATTTTGAAGCCTTACTATACTATGACCATACTATACTATGACTTTTTGAGGCCATACTATACTATGACTTTTTTGGGCCTATTTTGAAGCCTTACTATACTATGACTTTTTTTGACCATTTTGAAGCCTTACTATACTATGACTTTTTTTGGCCTATTTTGAAGCCTTACTATTCTATGACCATACTATACTATGACTTTTTGAGGCCATACTATACTATGACTTTTTTTGGCCTATTTTGAAGCCTTACTATACTATGACCATTTTTATGACATTTTGAGGCCATACTATACTGTGACTTTTTTTGGCCTATTTTGAAGCCTTACTATACTATGACTTTTTTTGAACTATTTTGAAGCCTTACTATACTATGACCATACTATACTATGACTTTTTGAGGCCATACTATACTATGACTTTTTCTGGCCTATTTTGAAGCCTTACTATACTATGACTTTTTTTGGCCTATTTTGAAGCCTTACTATACTATGACCATTTTTATGACATTTTGAGGCCATACTATACTATGACTTTTTTTGGCCTATTTTGAAGCCTTACTATACTATGACCATTTTTATGACATTTTGAGGCCATACTAAAGTATGACTTTTTTTGGCCTATTTTGAAGCCTTACTATACTATGACCATTTTTATGACATTTTGAGGCCATACTATACTATGACTTTTTTTGGCCTATTTTGAAGCCTTACTATACTATGACCATACTATACTATGACTTTATGAGGACATACTATAGTATGACTTTTTTTGGCCTATCTTGTAGCCTTACTATATTATGACCATTTTTATGACTTTTTGAGGCCATACTATACTATGACTTTTTTTGGCCTATTTTGAATCCTTAGTATACTATGACTTTTTTGGCCTATTTTGAAGCCTTACTATACTATGACCATACTATACTATGACTTTTTGAGGCCATACTATACTATGACTTTTTTTGGCCTATTTTGAGGCCATACTATACTATGACTTTTTTTGGCCTATTTTGAAGCCTTACTATACTATGACCATTTTTATGACATTTTGAGGCCATACTATACTATGACTTTTTTTTGGCCTATTTTGAAGCCTTACTATACTATGACCATTATTATGACATTTTGAAGCCATACTAAAGTATGACTTTTTTTGGCCTATTTTGAAGCCTTACTATACTGTGACCATTTTTATGACATTTTGAGGCCATACTAAAGTATGACTTTTTTTGGCCTATTTTGAAGCCTTACTATACTATGACCATTTTTATGACTTTTTGAGGCCGTACTATACTATGACTTTTTTTGACAATTTTGAAGCCTTACTATACTATGACCATACTATACTATGACTTTTTGAGGCCATACTATACTATGACTTTTTTTGGCCTATTTTGAAGCCTTACTATACTATGACCATTTTTATGACATTTTGAGGCCATACTAAAGTATGACTTTTTTTGGCCTATTTTGAAGCCTTACTATACTATGACCATTTTTATGACATTTTGAGGCCATACTATACTATGACTTTTTATGGCCTATTTTGAAGCCTTACTATACTATGACCAATTTTATGACTTTTTGAGGCCATACTATACTATGACTTTTTTTGACCATTTTGAAGCCTTACTATACTATGACTTTTTTTGGCCTATTTTGAAGCCTTACTATACTATGACCATACTATACTATGACTTTTTGAGGACATACTATACTATGACTTTTTTTGGCCTATTTTGAAGCCTTACTATACTATGACCATTTTTATGACATTTTGAAGCCATACTATACTATGACTTTTTTTGGCCTATTTTGAAGCCTTACTATACTATGACCATTTTTATGACATTTTGAGGCCATACTATACTATGACTTTTTTTGGCCTATTTTGAAGCCTTACTATACTATGACCATTTTTATGACTTTTTGAGGCCATACTATACTATGACTTTTTTTGACCATTTTGAAGCCTTACTATACTACGACCATACTATACTATGACTTTTTGAGGACATACTATACTATGACTTTTTTTGGCCTATTTTGAAGCCTTACTATACTATGACCATTTTTATGACATTTTGAGGCCATACTATACTATGACTTTTTTTGGCCTATTTTGAAGCCTTACTATACTATGACCATTTTTATGACATTTTGAGGCCATACTATACTATGACTTTTTATGGCCTATTTTGAAGCCTTACTATACTATGACCATTTTTATGACTTTTTGAGGCCATACTATACTATGACCTTTTTGACCATTTTGAAGCCTTACTATACTATGACTTTTTTTGAACTATTTTGAAGCCTTACTATACTATGACCATACTATACTATGACTTTTTGAGGCCATACAATACTATGACTTTTTCTGGCCTATTTTTCTGGCCTATTATGACTTTTTTTGGCCTATTTTGAAGCCTTACTATACTATGACCATTTTTATGACATTTTGAGGCCATACTATACTATGACTTTTTTTGGCCTATTTTGAAGCCTTACTATACTATGACCATTTTTATGACATTTTGAGGCCATACTAAAGTATGACTTTTTTTGGCCTATTTTGAAGCCTTACTATACTATGACCATTTTTATGACATTTTGAGGCCATACTATACTATGACTTTTTTTGGCCTATTTTGAAGCCTTACTATACTATGACCATACTATACTATGACTTTATGAGGACATACTATAGTATGACTTTTTTTGGCCTATCTTGTAGCCTTACTATATTATGACCATTTTTATGACTTTTTGAGGCCATACTATACTATGACTTTTTTTGGCCTATTTTGAATCCTTAGTATACTATGACTTTTTTTGGCCTATTTTGAAGCCTTACTATACTATGACCATACTATACTATGACTTTTTGAGGCCATACTATACTATGACTTTTTTTGGCCTATTTTGAGGCCATACTATACTATGACTTTTTTTGGCCTATTTTGAAGCCTTACTATACTATGACCATTTTTATGACATTTTGAGGCCATACTATACTATGACTTTTTTTTGGCCTATTTTGAAGCCTTACTATACTATGACCATTATTATGACATTTTGAAGCCATACTAAAGTATGACTTTTTTTGGCCTATTTTGAAGCCTTACTATACTGTGACCATTTTTATGACATTTTGAGGCCATACTAAAGTATGACTTTTTTTGGCCTATTTTGAAGCCTTACTATACTATGACCATTTTTATGACTTTTTGAGGCCATACTATACTATGACTTTTTTTGACAATTTTGAAGCCTTACTATACTATGACCATACTATACTATGACTTTTTGAGGCCATACTATACTATGACTTTTTTTGGCCTATTTTGAAGCCTTACTATACTATGACCATTTTTATGACATTTTGAGGCCATACTAAAGTATGACTTTTTTTGGCCTATTTTGAAGCCTTACTATACTATGACCATTTTTATGACATTTTGAGGCCATACTATACTATGACTTTTTATGGCCTATTTTGAAGCCTTACTATACTATGACCAATTTTATGACTTTTTGAGGCCATACTATACTATGACTTTTTTTGGCCTATTTTGAAGCCTTACTATACTATGACCATTTTTATGACTTTTTGAGGCCATACTATACTATGACTTTTTTTGACAATTTTGAAGCCTTACTATACTATGACCATACTATACTATGACTTTTTGAGGCCATACTATACTATGACTTTTTTTGGCCTATTTTGAAGCCTTACTATACTATGACCATTTTTATGACATTTTGAGGCCATACTATACTATGACTTTTTTTGGCCTATTTTGAAGCCTTACTATACTATGACCATTTTTATGACATTTTGAGGCCATACTATACTATGACTTTTTATGGCCTATTTTGAAGCCTTACTATACTATGACCATTTTTATGACTTTTTGAGGCCATACTATACTATGACCTTTTTGACCATTTTGAAGCCTTACTATACTATGACTTTTTTTGAACTATTTTGAAGCCTTACTATACTATGACCATACTATACTATGACTTTTTGAGGCCATACTATACTATGACTTTTTCTGGCCTATTTTGAGGCCATACTATACTATGACTTTTTTTGGCCTATTTTGAAGCCTTACTATACTATGACCATTTTTATGACATTTTGAAGCCATCCTAAAGTATGACTTTTTTTGGCCTATTTTGAAGCCTTACTATACTATGACCATTTTTATGACATTTTGAGGCCATACTAAAGTATGACTTTTTTTGGCCTATTTTGAAGCCTTACTATACTATGACCATTTTTATGACATTTTGAGGCCATACTATACTATGACTTTTTTTGGCCTATTTTGAAGCCTTACTATACTATGACCATTTTTATGACTTTTTGAGGCCATACTATACTATGACTTTTTTTGACCATTTTGAAGCCTTACTATACTACGACCATACTATACTATGACTTTTTGAGGACATACTATAGTATGACTTTTTTTGGCCTATCTTGTAGCCTTACTATACTATGACCATTTTTATGACTTTTTGAGGCCATACTATACTATGACTTTTTTTGACCATTTTGAAGCCTTACTATACTATGACCATACTATACTATGACTTTTTGAGGCCATACTATACTATGACTTTTTTTGGCCTATTTTGAAGCCTTACTATACTATGACCATTTTTATGACATTTTGAGGCCATACTAAAGTATGACTTTTTTTGGCCTATTTTGAAGCCTTACTATACTATGACTTTTTATGGCCTATTTTGAAGCCTTACTATACTATGACCATTTTTATGACTTTTTGAGGCCATACTATACTATGACTTTTTTTGACCATTTTGAAGCCTTACTATACTATGACTTTTTTTGGCCTATTTTGAAGCCTTACTATACTATGACCATACTATACTATGACTTTTTGAGGACATACTATACTATGACTTTTTTTGACCATTTTGAAGCCTCACTATACTATGACTTTTTTTGGCCTATTTTGAAGCCTTACTATTCTATGACCATACTATACTATGACTTTTTGAGGCCATACTATACTATGACTTTTTTTGGCCTATTTTGAAGCCTTACTATACTATGACCATTTTTATGACATTTTGAGGCCATACTATACTGTGACTTTTTTTGGCCTATTTTGAAGCCTTACTATACTATGACTTTTTTTGAACTATTTTGAAGCCTTACTATACTATGACCATACTATACTATGACTTTTTGAGGCCATACTATACTATGACTTTTTCTGGCCTATTTTGAAGCCTTACTATACTATGACTTTTTTTGGCCTATTTTGAAGCCTTACTATACTATGACCATACTATACTATGACTTTTTGAGGCCATACTATACTATGACTTTTTTGGGCCTATTTTGAAGCCTTACTATACTATGACTTTTTTTGACCATTTTGAAGCCTTACTATACTATGACTTTTTTTGGCCTATTTTGAAGCCTTACTATACTATGACCATTTTTATGACTTTTTGAGGCCATACTATACTATGACTTTTTCTGGCCTATTTTGAAGCCTTACTATACTATGACCATTTTTATGACTTTTTGAGGCCATACTATACTATGACTTTTTCTGGCCTATTTTGAAGCCTTACTATACTATGACTTTTTTTGGCCTATTTTGAAGCCTTACTATACTATGACCATACTATACTATGACTTTTTGAGGCCATACTATACTATGACTTTTTTTGGCCTATTTTGAAGCCTTACTATACTATGACTTTTTTTGACCATTTTGAAGCCTTACTATACTATGACTTTTTTTGGCCTATTTTGAAGCCTTACTATTCTATGACCATACTATACTATGACTTTTTGAGGCCATACTATACTATGACTTTTTTGGGCCTATTTTGAAGCCTTACTATACTGTGACTTTTTTTGACCATTTTGAAGCCTTACTATACTATGACTTTTTTTGGCCTATTTTGAAGCCTTACTATTCTATGACCATACTATACTATGACTTTTTGAGGCCATACTATACTATGACTTTTTTTGGCCTATTTTGAAGCCTTACTATACTATGACCATTTTTATGACATTTTGAGGCCATACTATACTGTGACTTTTTTTGGCCTATTTTGAAGCCTTACTATACTATGACTTTTTTTGAACTATTTTGAAGCCTTACTATACTATGACCATACTATACTATGACTTTTTGAGGCCATACTATACTATGACTTTTTCTGGCCTATTTTGAAGCCTTACTATACTATGACTTTTTTTGGCCTATTTTGAAGCCTTACTATACTATGACCATTTTTATGACATTTTGAGGCCATACTATACTGTGACTTTTTTTGGCCTATTTTGAAGCCTTACTATACTATGACTTTTTTTGAACTATTTTGAAGCCTTACTATACTATGACCATACTATACTATGACTTTTTGAGGCCATACTATACTATGACTTTTTCTGGCCTATTTTGAAGCCTTACTATACTATGACTTTTTTTGGCCTATTTTGATGCCTTACTATACTATGACCATTTTTATGACATTTTGAGGCCATACTATACTGTGACTTTTTTTGGCCTATTTTGAAGCCTTACTATACTATGACTTTTTTTGAACTATTTTGAAGCCTTACTATACTATGACCATACTATACTATGACTTTTTGAGGCCATACTATACTATGACTTTTTCTGGCCTATTTTGAAGCCTTACTATACTATGACTTTTTTTGGCCTATTTTGAAGCCTTACTATACTATGACCATACTATACTATGACTTTTTGAGGCCATACTATACTATGACTTTTTTTGGCCTATTTTGAAGCCTTACTATACTATGACTTTTTTTGGCCTATTTTGAAGCCTTACTATACTATGACCATTTTTATGACATTTTGAGGCCATACTATACTATGACTTTTTTTGGCCTATTTTGAAGCCTTACTATACTATGACCATTTTTATGACTTTTTGAGGCCTTACTATACTATGACTTTTTTTGGCCTATTTTGAAGCCTTACTATACTATGACCATTTTTATGACATTTTGAGGCCATACTATACTATGACTTTTTTTGGCCTATTTTGAAGCCTTACTATACTATGACCATACTATACTATGACTTTTTGAGGCCATACTATACTATGACTTTTTTTGGCCTATTTTGAAGCCTTACTATACTATGACTTTTTTGGCCTATTTTGAAGCCTTACTATACTATGACCATACTATACTATGACATTTTGAGGCCATACTATACTATGACTTTTTTTGGCCTATTTTGAAGCCTTACTATACTATGACCATTTTTATGACATTTTGAGGCCATACTATACTATGACTTTTTTTGGCCTATTTTGAAGCCTTACTATACTATAACCATTTTTATGACATTTTGAGGCCATACTAAAGTATGACTTTTTTGGCCTATTTTGAAGCCTTACTATACTATGACCATTTTTATGACATTTTGAGGCCATACTATACTATGACTTTTTATGGCCTATTTTGAAGCCTTACTATACTATGACCATTTTTATGACTTTTTGAGGCCATACTATACTATGACTTTTTTTTACCATTTTGAAGCCTTACTATACTATGACTTTTTTTGGCCTATTTTGAAGCCTTACTATACTATGACCATACTATACTATGACTTTTTGAGGACATACTATAGTATGACTTTTTTTGGCCTATCTTGTAGCCTTACTATACTATGACCATTTTTATGACTTTTTGAGGCCATACTATACTATGACTTTTTTGACCATTTTGAAGCCTTACTATACTATGACCATACTATACTATGACTTTTTGAGGCCATACTATACTATGACTTTTTTTGGCCTATTTTGAAGCCTTACTATACTATGACCATTTTTATGACATTTTGAGGCCATACTATACTATGACTTTTTTTGGCCTATTTTGAAGCCTTACTATACTATGACCATTTTTATGACATTTTGAGGCCATACTAAAGTATGACTTTTTTTGGCCTATTTTGAAGCCTTACTATACTATGACCATTTTTATGACATTTTGAGGCCATACTAAAGTATGACTTTTTTTGGCCTATTTTGAAGCCTTACTATACTATGACCATTTTTATGACATTTTGAGGCCATACTAAAGTATGACTTTTTTTGGCCTATTTTGAAGCCTTACTATACTATGACCATTTTTATGACATTTTGAGGCCATACTATACTATGACTTTTTTTGGCCTATTTTGAAGCCTTACTATACTATGACCATTTTTATGACTTTTTGAGGCCATACTATACTATGACTTTTTTTGACCATTTTGAAGCCTTACTATACTACGACCATACTATACTATGACTTTTTGAGGACATACTATAGTATGACTTTTTTTGGCCTATCTTGTAGCCTTACTATACTATGACCATTTTTATGACTTTTTGAGGCCATACTATACTATGACTTTTTTTGACCATTTTGAAGCCTTACTATACTATGACCATACTATACTATGACTTTTTGAGGCCATACTATACTATGACTTTTTTTGGCCTATTTTGAAGCCTTACTATACTATGACCATACTATACTATGACTTTTTGAGGCCATACTATACTATGACTTTTTTTTGCCTATTTTGAAGCCTTACTATACTATGACTTTTTTTGGCCTATTTTGAAGCCTTACTATACTATGACCATACTATACTATGACTTTTTGAGGCCATACTATACTATGACTTTTTTTGGCCTATTTTGAAGCCTTACTATACTATGACTTTTTTTTGGCCTATTTTGAAGCCTTACTATACTATGACCATTTTTATGACTTTTTGACGCCATACTATACTATAACTTTTTTTGGCCTATTTTGAAGCCTTACTATACTATGACCATTTTTATGACATTTTGAGGCCATACTATACTATGACTTTTTTTGGCCTATTTTGAAGCCTTACTATACTATGACCATTTTTATGACATTTTGAGGCCATACTATACTATGACTTTTTTTGGCCTATTTTGAAGCCTTACTATACTATGACCATTTTTATGACATTTTGAGGCCATACTATACTATGACTTTTTTTGGCCTATTTTGAAGCCTTACTATACTATGACCATTATTATGACATTTTGAAGCCATACTAAAGTATGACTTTTTTTGGCCTATTTTGAAGCCTTACTATACTGTGACCATTTTTATGACATTTTGAGGCCATACTAAAGTATGACTTTTTTTGGCCTATTTTGAAGCCTTACTATACTATGACCATTTTTATGACATTTTGAGGCCTTACTATACTATGACTTTTTTTGGCCTATTTTGAAGCCTTACTATACTATGACCATTTTTATGACTTTTTGAGGCCATACTATACTATGACTTTTTTTGACCATTTTGAAGCCTTACTATACTATGACCATACTATACTATGACTTTTTGAGGCCATACTATACTATGACTTTTTTTGGCCTATTTTGAAGCCTTACTATACTATGACCATTTTTATGACATTTTGAGGCCATACTAAAGTATGACTTTTTTTGGCCTATTTTGAAGCCTTACTATACTATGACCATACTATACTATGACTTTTTGAGGCCATACTATACTATGACTTTTTTTGGCCTATTTTGAAGCCTTACTATACTATGACCAATTTTATGACTTTTTGAGGCCATACTATACTATGACTTTTTTTGACCATTTTGAAGCTTTACTATACTATGACTTTTTTTGGCCTATTTTGAAGCCTTACTATACTATGACCATACTATACTATGACTTTTTGAGGACATACTATACTATGACTTTTTTTGGCCTATTTTGAAGCCTTACTATACTATGACCATTTTTATGACATTTTGAAGCCATACTAAAGTATGACTTTTTTTGGCCTATTTTGAAGCCTTACTATACTACGACCATACTATACTATGACTTTTTGAGGACATACTATACTATGACTTTTTTTGGCCTATTTTGAAGCCTTACTATACTATGACCATTTTTATGACATTTTGAGGCCATACTATACTATGACTTTTTATGGCCTATTTTGAAGCCTTACTATACTATGACCATTTTTATGACTTTTTGAGGCCATACTATACTATGACCTTTTTGACCATTTTGAAGCCTTACTATACTATGACTTTTTTTGAACTATTTTGAAGCCTTACTATACTATGACCATACTATACTATGACTTTTTGAGGCCATACTATACTATGACTTTTTCTGGCCTATTTTGAAGCCTTACTATACTATGACTTTTTTTGGCCTATTTTGAAGCTTTACTATACTATGACCATTTTTATGACTTTTTGACGCCATACTATACTATGACTTTTTTTGGCCTATTTTGAAGCCTTACTATACTATGACCATTTTTATGACATTTTGAGGCCATACTATACTATGACTTTTTTTGGCCTATTTTGAAGCCTTACTATACTATGACCATTTTTATGACATTTTGAGGCCATACTATACTATGATTTTTTTTGGCCTATTTTGAAGCCTTACTATACTATGACCATTTTTATGACTTTTTGAGGCCATACTATACTATGACCTTTTTGACCATTTTGAAGCCTTACTATACTATGACTTTTTTTGAACTATTTTGAAGCCTTACTATACTATGACCATACTATACTATGACTTTTTGAGGCCATACTATACTATTACTTTTTCTGGCCTATTTTGAAGCCTTACTATACTATGACTTTTTTTGGCCTATTTTGAAGCCTTACTATACTATGACCATTTTTATGACTTTTTGACGCCATACTATACTATAACTTTTTTTGGCCTATTTTGAAGCCTTACTATACTATGACCATTTTTATGACATTTTGAGGCCATACTAAAGTATGACTTTTTTTGGCCTATTTTGAAGCCTTACTATACTATGACCATTTTTATGACATTTTGAGGCCATACTATACTATGACTTTTTTTGGCCTATTTTGAAGCCTTACTATACTATGACCATACTATACTATGACTTTATGAGGACATACTATAGTATGACTTTTTTTGGCCTATCTTGTAGCCTTACTATATTATGACCATTTTTATGACTTTTTGAGGCCATACTATACTATGACTTTTTTTGGCCTATTTTGAATCCTTAGTATACTATGACTTTTTTTGGCCTATTTTGAAGCCTTACTATACTATGACCATTTTTATGACTTTTTGAGGCCATACTATACTATGACTTTTTTTGACCATTTTGAAGCCTTACTATACTATGACCATACTATACTATGACTTTTTGAGGCCATACTATACTATGACTTTTTTTGGCCTATTTTGAAGCCTTACTATACTATGACCATACTATACTATGACTTTTTGATGCCATACTATACTATGACTTTTTTTGGCCTATTTTGAAGCCTTACTATACTATGACTTTTTTTGGCCTATTTTGAAGCCTTACTATACTATGACCATACTATACTATGACTTTTTGAGGCCATACTATACTATGACTTTTTTTGGCCTATTTTGAAGCCTTACTATACTATGACTTTTTTTGGCCTATTTTGAAGCCTTACTATACTATGACCATTTTTATGACTTTTTGACGCCATACTATACTATAACTTTTTTTGGCCTATTTTGAAGCCTTACTATACTATGACCATTTTTATGACATTTTGAAGCCATACTAAAGTATGACTTTTTTTGGCCTATTTTGAAGCCTTACTATACTGTGACCATTTTTATGACATTTTGAGGCCATACTAAAGTATGACTTTTTTTGGCCTATTTTGAAGCCTTACTATACTATGACCATTTTTATGACATTTTGAGGCCTTACTATACTATGACTTTTTTGGGCCTATTTTGAAGCCTTACTATACTATGACCATTTTTATGACTTTTTGAGGCCATACTATACTATGACTTTTTTTGACCATTTTGAAGCCTTACTATACTATGACCATACTATACTATGACTTTTTGAGGCCATACTATACTATGACTTTTTTTGGCCTATTTTGAAGCCTTACTATACTATGACCATTTTTATGACATTTTGAGGCCATACTATACTATGACTTTTTATGGCCTATTTTGAAGCCTTACTATACTATGACCAATTTTATGACTTTTTGAGGCCATACTATACTATGACTTTTTTTGACCATTTTGAAGCCTTACTATACTATGACTTTTTTTGGCCTATTTTGAAGCCTTACTATACTATGACCATACTATACTATGACTTTTTGATGCCATACTATACTATGACTTTTTTTGGCCTATTTTGAAGCCTTACTATACTATGACTTTTTTTGGCCTATTTTGAAGCCTTACTATACTATGACCATACTATACTATGACTTTTTGAGGCCATACTATACTATGACTTTTTTTGGCCTATTTTGAAGCCTTACTATACTATGACTTTTTTTGGCCTATTTTGAAGCCTTACTATACTATGACCATTTTTATGACTTTTTGACGCCATACTATACTATAACTTTTTTTGGCCTATTTTGAAGCCTTACTATACTATGACCATTTTTATGACATTTTGAGGCCATACTATACTATGACTTTTTTTGGCCTATTTTGAAGCCTTACTATACTATGACCATTTTTATGACATTTTGAGGCCATACTATACTATGACTTTTTTTGGCCTATTTTGAAGCCTTACTATACTATGACCATTATTATGACATTTTGAAGCCATACTAAAGTATGACTTTTTTTGGCCTATTTTGAAGCCTTACTATACTGTGACCATTTTTATGACATTTTGAGGCCATACTAAAGTATGACTTTTTTTGGCCTATTTTGAAGCCTTACTATACTATGACCATTTTTATGACATTTTGAGGCCTTACTATACTATGACTTTTTTGGGCCTATTTTGAAGCCTTACTATACTATGACCATTTTTATGACTTTTTGAGGCCATACTATACTATGACTTTTTTTGACCATTTTGAAGCCTTACTATACTATGACCATACTATACTATGACTTTTTGAGGCCATACTATACTATGACTTTTTTTGGCCTATTTTGAAGCCTTACTATACTATGACCATTTTTATGACATTTTGAGGCCATACTATACTATGACTTTTTATGGCCTATTTTGAAGCCTTACTATACTATGACCAATTTTATGACTTTTTGAGGCCATACTATACTATGACTTTTTTTGACCATTTTGAAGCCTTACTATACTATGACTTTTTTTGGCCTATTTTGAAGCCTTACTATACTATGACCATACTATACTATGACTTTTTGAGGACATACTATACTATGACTTTTTTTGGCCTATTTTGAAGCCTTACTATTCTATGACCATTTTTATGACATTTTGAAGCCATACTAAAGTATGACTTTTTTTGGCCTATTTTGAAGCCTTACTATACTATGACCATTTTTATGACATTTTGAGGCCATACTATACTATGACTTTTTTTGGCCTATTTTGAAGCCTTACTATACTATGACCATTTTTATGACTTTTTGAGGCCATACTATACTATGACTTTTTTTGACCATTTTGAAGCCTTACTATACTACGACCATACTATACTATGACTTTTTGAGGCCATACTATACTATGACTTTTTTTGGCCTATTTTGAAGCCTTACTATACTATGACCATTTTTATGACATTTTGAGGCCATACTATACTATGACTTTTTTTGGCCTATTTTGAAGCCTTACTATACTATGACCATTTTTATGACATTTTGAGGCCATACTATACTATGACTTTTTATGGCCTATTTTGAAGCCTTACTATACTATGACCATTTTTATGACTTTTTGAGGCCATACTATACTATGACCTTTTTGACCATTTTGAAGCCTTACTATACTATGACTTTTTTTGAACTATTTTGAAGCCTTACTATACTATGACCATACTATACTATGACTTTTTGAGGCCATACTATACTATGACTTTTTCTGGCCTATTTTGAAGCCTTACTATACTATGACTTTTTTTGGCCTATTTTGAAGCCTTACTATACTATGACCATTTTTATGACTTTTTGACGCCATACTATACTATGACTTTTTTTGGCCTATTTTGAAGCCTTACTATACTATGACCATTTTTATGACATTTTGAGGCCATACTATACTATGACTTTTTTTGGCCTATTTTGAAGCCTTACTATACTATGACCATTTTTATGACATTTTGAGGCCATACTATACTATGACTTTTTTTGGCCTATTTTGAAGCCTTACTATACTATGACCATTTTTATGACTTTTTGAGGCCATACTATACTATGACCTTTTTGACCATTTTGAAGCCTTACTATACTATGACTTTTTTTGAACTATTTTGAAGCCTTACTATACTATGACCATACTATACTATGACTTTTTGAGGCCATACTATACTATTACTTTTTCTGGCCTATTTTGAAGCCTTACTATACTATGACTTTTTTTGGCCTATTTTGAAGCCTTACTATACTATGACCATTTTTATGACTTTTTGACGCCATACTATACTATGACTTTTTTTGGCCTATTTTGAAGCCTTACTATACTATGACCATTTTTATGACATTTTGAGGCCATACTATACTATGACTTTTTTTGGCCTATTTTGAAGCCTTACTATACTATGACCATTTTTATGACATTTTGAAGCCATCCTAAAGTATGACTTTTTTTGGCCTATTTTGAAGCCTTACTATACTATGACCATTTTTATGACATTTTGAGGCCATACTAAAGTATGACTTTTTTTGGCCTATTTTGAAGCCTTACTATACTATGACCATTTTTATGACATTTTGAGGCCATACTATACTATGACTTTTTTTGGCCTATTTTGAAGCCTTACTATACTATGACCATTTTTATGACTTTTTGAGGCCATACTATACTATGACTTTTTTTGACCATTTTGAAGCCTTACTATACTACGACCATACTATACTATGACTTTTTGAGGACATACTATAGTATGACTTTTTTTGGCCTATCTTGTAGCCTTACTATACTATGACCATTTTTATGACTTTTTGAGGCCATACTATACTATGACTTTTTTTGACCATTTTGAAGCCTTACTATACTATGACCATACTATACTATGACTTTTTGAGGCCATACTATACTATGACTTTTTTTGGCCTATTTTGAAGCCTTACTATACTATGACCATTTTTATGACATTTTGAGGCCATACTAAAGTATGACTTTTTTTGGGCTATTTTGAAGCCTTACTATACTATGACTTTTTATGGCCTATTTTGAAGCCTTACTATACTATGACCATTTTTATGACTTTTTGAGGCCATACTATACTATGACTTTTTTTGACCATTTTGAAGCCTTACTATACTATGACTTTTTTTGGCCTATTTTGAAGCCTTACTATACTATGACCATACTATACTATGACTTTTTGAGGACATACTATACTATGACTTTTTTTGACCATTTTGAAGCCTTACTATACTATGACTTTTTTTGGCCTATTTTGAAGCCTTACTATTCTATGACCATACTATACTATGACTTTTTGAGGCCATACTATACTATGACTTTTTTTGGCCTATTTTGAAGCCTTACTATACTATGACCATTTTTATGACATTTTGAGGCCATACTATACTGTGACTTTTTTTGGCCTATTTTGAAGCCTTACTATACTATGACTTTTTTTGAACTATTTTGAAGCCTTACTATACTATGACCATACTATACTATGACTTTTTGAGGCCATACTATACTATGACTTTTTCTGGCCTATTTTGAAGCCTTACTATACTATGACTTTTTTTGGCCTATTTTGAAGCCTTACTATACTATGACCATACTATACTATGACTTTTTGAGGCCATACTATACTATGACTTTTTTGGGCCTATTTTGAAGCCTTACTATACTATGACTTTTTTTGACCATTTTGAAGCCTTACTATACTATGACTTTTTTTGGCCTATTTTGAAGCCTTACTATACTATGACCATTTTTATGACTTTTTGAGGCCATACTATACTATGACTTTTTCTGGCCTATTTTGAAGCCTTACTATACTATGACCATTTTTATGACTTTTTGAGGCCATACTATACTATGACTTTTTCTGGCCTATTTTGAAGCCTTACTATACTATGACTTTTTTTGGCCTATTTTGAAGCCTTACTATACTATGACCATACTATACTATGACTTTTTGAGGCCATACTATACTATGACTTTTTTTGGCCTATTTTGAAGCCTTACTATACTATGACTTTTTTTGACCATTTTGAAGCCTTACTATACTATGACTTTTTTTGGCCTATTTTGAAGCCTTACTATTCTATGACCATACTATACTATGACTTTTTGAGGCCATACTATACTATGACTTTTTTTGGCCTATTTTGAAGCCTTACTATACTATGACCATTTTTATGACATTTTGAGGCCATACTATACTGTGACTTTTTTTGGCCTATTTTGAAGCCTTACTATACTATGACTTTTTTTGAACTATTTTGAAGCCTTACTATACTATGACCATACTATACTATGACTTTTTGAGGCCATACTATACTATGACTTTTTCTGGCCTATTTTGAAGCCTTACTATACTATGACTTTTTTTGGCCTATTTTGAAGCCTTACTATACTATGACCATACTATACTATGACTTTTTGAGGCCATACTATACTATGACTTTTTTGGGCCTATTTTGAAGCCTTACTATACTATGACTTTTTTTGACCATTTTGAAGCCTTACTATACTATGACTTTTTTTGGCCTATTTTGAAGCCTTACTATTCTATGACCATACTATACTATGACTTTTTGAGGCCATACTATACTATGACTTTTTTTGGCCTATTTTGAAGCCTTACTATACTATGACCATTTTTATGACATTTTGAGGCCATACTATACTGTGACTTTTTTTGGCCTATTTTGAAGCCTTACTATACTATGACTTTTTTTGAACTATTTTGAAGCCTTACTATACTATGACCATACTATACTATGACTTTTTGAGGCCATACTATACTATGACTTTTTCTGGCCTATTTTGAAGCCTTACTATACTATGACTTTTTTTGGCCTATTTTGAAGCCTTACTATACTATGACCATTTTTATGACATTTTGAGGCCATACTATACTATGACTTTTTTTGGCCTATTTTGAAGCCTTACTATACTATGACCATTTTTATGACTTTTTGAGGCCTTACTATACTATGACTTTTTTTGGCCTATTTTGAAGCCTTACTATACTATGACCATTTTTATGACATTTTGAGGCCATACTATACTATGACTTTTTTTGGCCTATTTTGAAGCCTTACTATACTATGACCATACTATACTATGACTTTTTGAGGCCATACTATACTATGACTTTTTTTGGCCTATTTTGAAGCCTTACTATACTATGACTTTTTTGGCCTATTTTGAAGCCTTACTATACTATGACCATACTATACTATGACATTTTGAGGCCATACTATACTATGACTTTTTTTGGCCTATTTTGAAGCCTTACTATACTATGACCATTTTTATGACATTTTGAGGCCATACTATACTATGACTTTTTTTGGCCTATTTTGAAGCCTTACTATACTATAACCATTTTTATGACATTTTGAGGCCATACTAAAGTATGACTTTTTTGGCCTATTTTGAAGCCTTACTATACTATGACCATTTTTATGACATTTTGAGGCCATACTATACTATGACTTTTTATGGCCTATTTTGAAGCCTTACTATACTATGACCATTTTTATGACTTTTTGAGGCCATACTATACTATGACTTTTTTTTACCATTTTGAAGCCTTACTATACTATGACTTTTTTTGGCCTATTTTGAAGCCTTACTATACTATGACCATACTATACTATGACTTTTTGAGGACATACTATAGTATGACTTTTTTTGGCCTATCTTGTAGCCTTACTATACTATGACCATTTTTATGACTTTTTGAGGCCATACTATACTATGACTTTTTTGACCATTTTGAAGCCTTACTATACTATGACCATACTATACTATGACTTTTTGAGGCCATACTATACTATGACTTTTTTTGGCCTATTTTGAAGCCTTACTATACTATGACCATTTTTATGACATTTTGAGGCCATACTATACTATGACTTTTTTTGGCCTATTTTGAAGCCTTACTATACTATGACCATTTTTATGACATTTTGAGGCCATACTAAAGTATGACTTTTTTTGGCCTATTTTGAAGCCTTACTATACTATGACCATTTTTATGACATTTTGAGGCCATACTAAAGTATGACTTTTTTTGGCCTATTTTGAAGCCTTACTATACTATGACCATTTTTATGACATTTTGAGGCCATACTAAAGTATGACTTTTTTTGGCCTATTTTGAAGCCTTACTATACTATGACCATTTTTATGACATTTTGAGGCCATACTATACTATGACTTTTTTTGGCCTATTTTGAAGCCTTACTATACTATGACCATTTTTATGACTTTTTGAGGCCATACTATACTATGACTTTTTTTGACCATTTTGAAGCCTTACTATACTACGACCATACTATACTATGACTTTTTGAGGACATACTATAGTATGACTTTTTTTGGCCTATCTTGTAGCCTTACTATACTATGACCATTTTTATGACTTTTTGAGGCCATACTATACTATGACTTTTTTTGACCATTTTGAAGCCTTACTATACTATGACCATACTATACTATGACTTTTTGAGGCCATACTATACTATGACTTTTTTTGGCCTATTTTGAAGCCTTACTATACTATGACTTTTTTTGACCATTTTGAAGCCTTACTATACTATGACCATACTATACTATGACTTTTTGAGGCCATACTATACTATGACTTTTTTTGGCCTATTTTGTAGCCTTACTATACTATGACCATTTTTATGACATTTTGAGGCCATACTATACTATGACTTTTTTTGGCCTATTTTGAAGCCTTACTATACTATGACCATTTTTATGACATTTTGAGGCCATACTAAAGTATGACTTTTTTTGGCCTATTTTGAAGCCTTACTATACTATGACCATTTTTATGACATTTTGAGGCCATACTATACTATGACTTTTTATGGCCTATTTTGAAGCCTTACTATACTATGACCATTTTTATGACTTTTTGAGGCCATACTATACTATGACTTTTTTTGACCATTTTGAAGCCTTACTATACTATGACTTTTTTTGGCCTATTTTGAAGCCTTACTATACTATGACCATACTATACTATGACTTTTTGAGGACATACTATACTATGACTTTTTTTGACCATTTTGAAGCCTTACTATACTATGACTTTTTTTGGCCTATTTTGAAGCCTTACTATACTATGACCATTTTTATGACTTTTTGACGCCATACTATACTATGACTTTTTTTGGCCTATTTTGAAGCCTTACTATACTATGACCATTTTTATGACATTTTGAGGCCATACTATACTATGACTTTTTTTGGCCTATTTTGAAGCCTTACTAATACTATGACCATTTTTATGACATTTTGAGGCCATACTAAAGTATGACTTTTTTTGGCCTATTTTGAAGCCTTACTATACTATGACCATTTTTATGACTTTTTGAGGCCATACTATACTATGACTTTTTTTGGCCTATTTTGAAGCCTTACTATACTATGACCATTTTTATGACATTTTGAGGCCATACTATACTATGACTTTTTTTGGCCTATTTTGAAGCCTTACTATACTATGACCATTTTTATGACATTTTGAGGCCATACTATACTATGACTTTTTTTGGCCTATTTTGAAGCCTTACTATACTATGACCATTTTTATGACATTTTGAGGCCATACTATACTATGACTTTTTTTGGCCTATTTTGAAGCCTTACTATACTATGACCATACTATACTATGACTTTATGAGGACATACTATAGTATGACTTTTTTTGGCCTATCTTGTAGCCTTACTATATTATGACCATTTTTATGACTTTTTGAGGCCATACTATACTATGACTTTTTTTGGCCTATTTTGAATCCTTACTATACTATGACTTTTTTTGGCCTATTTTGAAGCCTTACTATACTATGACCATTTTTATGACATTTTGAGGCCATACTATACTATGACTTTTTTTGGCCATTTTGAAGCCTTACTATACTATGACCATTTTTATGACATTTTGAGGCCATACTAAAGTATGACTTTTTTTGGCCTATTTTGAAGCCTTACTATACTATGACCATTTTTATGACTTTTTGAGGCCATACTATACTATGACTTTTTTTGACCATTTTGAAGCCTTACTATACTATGACCATACTATACTATGACTTTTTGAGGCCATACTATACTATGACTTTTTTTGGCCTATTTTGAAGCCTTACTATACTATGACCATACTATACTATGACTTTTTGAGGCCATACTATACTATGACTTTTTTTGGCCTATTTTGAAGCCTTACTATACTATGACTTTTTTTGGCCTATTTTGAAGCCTTACTATACTATGACCATACTATACTATAACTTTTTGAGGCCATACTATACTATGACTTTTTTTGGCCTATTTTGAAGCCTTACTATACTATGACCATACTATACTATGACTTTTTGAGGCCATACTATACTATGACTTTTTTTGGCCTATTTTGAAGCCTTACTATACTATGACCATTTTTATGACATTTTGAGGCCATACTATACTATGACTTTTTTTGGCCTATTTTGAAGCCTTACTATACTATGACCATTTTTATGACATTTTGAGGCCATACTAAAGTATGACTTTTTTTGGCCTATTTTGAAGCCTTACTATACTATGACCATTTTTATGACTTTTTGAGGCCATACTATACTATGACTTTTTTTGACCATTTTGAAGCCTTACTATACTATGACCATACTATACTATGACTTTTTGAGGCCATACTATACTATGACTTTTTTTGGCCTATTTTGAAGCCTTACTATACTATGACCATACTATACTATGACTTTTTGAGGCCATACTATACTATGACTTTTTTTTGCCTATTTTGAAGCCTTACTATACTATGACTTTTTTTGGCCTATTTTGAAGCCTTACTATACTATGACCATACTATACTATGACTTTTTGAGGCCATACTATACTATGACTTTTTTTGGCCTATTTTGAAGCCTTACTATACTATGACTTTTTTTGGCCTATTTTGAAGCCTTACTATACTATGACCATTTTTATGACTTTTTGACGCCATACTATACTATAACTTTTTTTGGCCTATTTTGAAGCCTTACTATACTATGACCATTTTTATGACATTTTGAGGCCATACTATACTATGACTTTTTTTTGGCCTATTTTGAAGCCTTACTATACTATGACCATTTTTATGACTTTTTGACGCCATACTATACTATGACTTTTTTTGGCCTATTTTGAAGCCTTACTATACTATGACCATTTTTATGACATTTTGAGGCCATACTATACTATGACTTTTTTTGGCCTATTTTGAAGCCTTACTATACTATGACCATTTTTATGACATTTTGAGGCCATACTAAAGTATGACTTTTTTTGGCCTATTTTGAAGCCTTACTATACTATGACCATTTTTATGACTTTTTGAGGCCATACTATACTATGACTTTTTTTGACCATTTTGAAGCCTTACTATACTATGACCATACTATACTATGACTTTTTGAGGCCATACTATACTATGACTTTTTTTGGCCTATTTTGAAGCCTTACTATACTATGACCATACTATACTATGACTTTTTGAGGCCATACTATACTATGACTTTTTTTGGCCTATTTTGAAGCCTTACTATACTATGACTTTTTTTGGCCTATTTTGAAGCCTTACTATACTATGACCATACTATACTATAACTTTTTGAGGCCATACTATACTATGACTTTTTTTGGCCTATTTTGAAGCCTTACTATACTATGACCATACTATACTATGACTTTTTGAGGCCATACTATACTATGACTTTTTTTGGCCTATTTTGAAGCCTTACTATACTATGACTTTTTTTGGCCTATTTTGAAGCCTTACTATACTATGACCATTTTTATGACATTTTGAGGCCATACTATACTATGACTTTTTTTGGTCTATTTTGAAGCCTTACTATACTATGACCATTTTTATGACATTTTGAGGCCATACTATACTATGACTTTTTTTGGCCTATTTTGAAGCCTTACTATACTATGACCATTTTTATGACATTTTGAGGCCATACTAAAGTATGACTTTTTTTGGCCTATTTTGAAGCCTTACTATACTATGACCATTTTTATGACATTTTGAGGCCATACTATACTATGACTTTTTTTGGCCTATTTTGAAGCCTTACTATACTATGACCATACTATACTATGACTTTATGAGGACATACTATAGTATGACTTTTTTTGGCCTATCTTGTAGCCTTACTATATTATGACCATTTTTATGACTTTTTGAGGCCATACTATACTATGACTTTTTTTGGCCTATTTTGAATCCTTAGTATACTATGACTTTTTTTGGCCTATTTTGAAGCCTTACTATACTATGACCATTTTTATGACTTTTTGAGGCCATACTATACTATGACTTTTTTTGACCATTTTGAAGCCTTACTATACTATGACCATACTATACTATGACTTTTTGAGGCCATACTATACTATGACTTTTTTTGGCCTATTTTGAAGCCTTACTATACTATGACCATACTATACTATGACTTTTTGATGCCATACTATACTATGACTTTTTTTGGCCTATTTTGAAGCCTTACTATACTATGACTTTTTTTGGCCTATTTTGAAGCCTTACTATACTATGACCATACTATACTATGACTTTTTGAGGCCATACTATACTATGACTTTTTTTGGCCTATTTTGAAGCCTTACTATACTATGACTTTTTTTGGCCTATTTTGAAGCCTTACTATACTATGACCATTTTTATGACTTTTTGACGCCATACTATACTATGACTTTTTTTGGCCTATTTTGAAGCCTTACTATACTATGACCATTTTTATGACATTTTGAGGCCATACTATACTATGACTTTTTTTGGCCTATTTTGAAGCCTTACTATACTATGACCATTTTTATGACATTTTGAGGCCATACTATACTATGACTTTTTTTGGCCTATTTTGAAGCCTTACTATACTATAACCATTTTTATGACATTTTGAGGCCATACTAAAGTATGACTTTTTTGGCCTATTTTGAAGCCTTACTATACTATGACCATTTTTATGACATTTTGAGGCCATACTATACTATGACTTTTTATGGCCTATTTTGAAGCCTTACTATACTATGACCATTTTTATGACTTTTTGAGGCCATACTATACTATGACTTTTTTTTACCATTTTGAAGCCTTACTATACTATGACTTTTTTTGGCCTATTTTGAAGCCTTACTATACTATGACCATACTATACTATGACTTTTTGAGGACATACTATAGTATGACTTTTTTTGGCCTATCTTGTAGCCTTACTATACTATGACCATTTTTATGACTTTTTGAGGCCATACTATACTATGACTTTTTTGACCATTTTGAAGCCTTACTATACTATGACCATACTATACTATGACTTTTTGAGGCCATACTATACTATGACTTTTTTTGGCCTATTTTGAAGCCTTACTATACTATGACCATTTTTATGACATTTTGAGGCCATACTATACTATGACTTTTTTTGGCCTATTTTGAAGCCTTACTATACTATGACCATTTTTATGACATTTTGAGGCCATACTAAAGTATGACTTTTTTTGGCCTATTTTGAAGCCTTACTATACTATGACCATTTTTATGACATTTTGAGGCCATACTAAAGTATGACTTTTTTTGGCCTATTTTGAAGCCTTACTATACTATGACCATTTTTATGACATTTTGAGGCCATACTAAAGTATGACTTTTTTTGGCCTATTTTGAAGCCTTACTATACTATGACCATTTTTATGACATTTTGAGGCCATACTATACTATGACTTTTTTTGGCCTATTTTGAAGCCTTACTATACTATGACTTTTTTTGACCATTTTGAAGCCTTACTATACTATGACCATACTATACTATGACTTTTTGAGGCCATACTATACTATGACTTTTTTTGGCCTATTTTGTAGCCTTACTATACTATGACCATTTTTATGACATTTTGAGGCCATACTATACTATGACTTTTTTTGGCCTATTTTGAAGCCTTACTATACTATGACCATTTTTATGACATTTTGAGGCCATACTAAAGTATGACTTTTTTTGGCCTATTTTGAAGCCTTACTATACTATGACCATTTTTATGACATTTTGAGGCCATACTATACTATGACTTTTTATGGCCTATTTTGAAGCCTTACTATACTATGACCATTTTTATGACTTTTTGAGGCCATACTATACTATGACTTTTTTTGACCATTTTGAAGCCTTACTATACTATGACTTTTTTTGGCCTATTTTGAAGCCTTACTATACTATGACCATACTATACTATGACTTTTTGAGGACATACTATACTATGACTTTTTTTGACCATTTTGAAGCCTTACTATACTATGACTTTTTTTGGCCTATTTTGAAGCCTTACTATACTATGACCATTTTTATGACTTTTTGACGCCATACTATACTATGACTTTTTTTGGCCTATTTTGAAGCCTTACTATACTATGACCATTTTTATGACATTTTGAGGCCATACTATACTATGACTCTTTTTGGCCTATTTTGAAGCCTTACTAATACTATGACCATTTTTATGACATTTTGAGGCCATACTAAAGTATGACTTTTTTTGGCCTATTTTGAAGCCTTACTATACTATGACCATTTTTATGACTTTTTGAGGCCATACTATACTATGACTTTTTTTGGCCTATTTTGAAGCCTTACTATACTATGACCATTTTTATGACATTTTGAGGCCATACTATACTATGACTTTTTTTGGCCTATTTTGAAGCCTTACTATACTATGACCATTTTTATGACATTTTGAGGCCATACTATACTATGACTTTTTTTGGCCTATTTTGAAGCCTTACTATACTATGACCATTTTTATGACATTTTGAGGCCATACTATACTATGACTTTTTTTGGCCTATTTTGAAGCCTTACTATACTATGACCATACTATACTATGACTTTTTGAGGACATACTATAGTATGACTTTTTTTGGCCTATCTTGTAGCCTTACTATACTATGACCATTTTTATGACTTTTTGAGGCCATACTATACTATGACTTTTTTTGACCATTTTGAAGCCTTACTATACTATGACCATACTATACTATGACTTTTTGAGGCCATACTATACTATGACTTTTTTTGGCCTATTTTGAAGCCTTACTATACTATGACCATTTTTATGACATTTTGAGGCCATACTATACTATGACTTTTTTTGGCCTATTTTGAAGCCTTACTATACTATGACCATACTATACTATGACTTTATGAGAACATACTATAGTATGACTTTTTTTGGCCTATCTTGTAGCCTTACTATACTATGACCATTTTTATGACTTTTTGAGGCCATACTATACTATGACTTTTTTTGGCCTATTTTGAATCCTTACTATACTATGACTTTTTTTGGCCTATTTTGAAGCCTTACTATACTATGACCATTTTTATGACATTTTGAGGCCATACTATACTATGACTTTTTTTGGCCATTTTGAAGCCTTACTATACTATGACCATTTTTATGACATTTTGAGGCCATACTATACTATGACTTTTTTTGGCCTATTTTGAAGCCTTACTATACTATGACCATACTATACTATGACTTTTTGAGGCCATACTATACTATGACTTTTTTTGGCCTATTTTGAAGCCTTACTATACTATGACTTTTTTGGCCTATTTTGAAGCCTTACTATACTATGACAATACTATACTATGACATTTTGAGGCCATACTATACTATGACTTTTTTTGGCCTATTTTGAAGCCTTACTATACTATGACCATTTTTATGACATTTTGAGGCCATACTATACTATGACTTTTTTTGGCCTATTTTGAAGCCTTACTATACTATGACCATTTTTATGACATTTTGAGGCCATACTATACTATGACTTTTTTTGGCCTATTTTGAAGCCTTACTATACTATGACCATTTTTATGACTTTTTGAGGCCATACTATACTATGACTTTTTTTGGCCTATTTTGAAGCCTTACTATACTATGACCATTTTTATGACATTTTGAGGCCATACTATACTATGACTTTTTTTGGCCTATTTTGAAGCCTTACTATACTATGACCATTTTTATGACATTTTGAGGCCATACTATACTATGACTTTTTTTGGCCTATTTTGAAGCCTTACTATACTATGACCATTATTATGACATTTTGAAGCCATACTAAAGTATGACTTTTTTTGGCCTATTTTGAAGCCTTACTATACTGTGACCATTTTTATGACATTTTGAGGCCATACTAAAGTATGACTTTTTTTGGCCTATTTTGAAGCCTTACTATACTATGACCATTTTTATGACATTTTGAGGCCTTACTATACTATGACTTTTTTTGGCCTATTTTGAAGCCTTACTATACTATGACCATTTTTATGACTTTTTGAGGCCATACTATACTATGACTTTTTTTGACCATTTTGAAGCCTTACTATACTATGACCATACTATACTATGACTTTTTGAGGCCATACTATACTATGACTTTTTTTGGCCTATTTTGAAGCCTTACTATACTATGACCATTTTTATGACATTTTGAGGCCATACTAAAGTATGACTTTTTTTGGCCTATTTTGAAGCCTTACTATACTATGACCATTTTTATGACATTTTGAGGCCATACTATACTATGACTTTTTATGGCCTATTTTGAAGCCTTACTATACTATGACCAATTTTATGACTTTTTGAGGCCATACTATACTATGACTTTTTTTGACCATTTTGAAGCCTTACTATACTATGACTTTTTTTGGCCTATTTTGAAGCCTTACTATACTATGACCATACTATACTATGACTTTTTGAGGACATACTATACTATGACTTTTTTTGGCCTATTTTGAAGCCTTACTATACTATGACCATTTTTATGACATTTTGAAGCCATACTAAAGTATGACTTTTTTTGGCCTATTTTGAAGCCTTACTATACTATGACCATTTTTATGACATTTTGAGGCCATACTATACTATGACTTTTTTTGGCCTATTTTGAAGCCTTACTATACTATGACCATTTTTATGACTTTTTGAGGCCATACTATACTATGACTTTTTTTGACCATTTTGAAGCCTTACTATACTACGACCATACTATACTATGACTTTTTGAGGACATACTATAGTATGACTTTTTTTGGCCTATCTTGTAGCCTTACTATACTATGACCATTTTTATGACTTTTTGAGGCCATACTATACTATGACTTTTTTTGACCATTTTGAAGCCTTACTATACTATGACCATTTTTATGACATTTTGAGGCCATACTATACTATGACATTTTTTGGCCTATTTTGAAGCCTTACTATACTATGACTTTTTTTGAACTATTTTGAAGCCTTACTATACTATGACCATACTATACTATGACTTTTTGAGGCCATACTATACTATGACTTTTTCTGGCCTATTTTGAAGCCTTACTATACTATGACTTTTTTTGGCCTATTTTGAAGCCTTACTATACTATGACCATACTATACTATGACTTTTTGAGGACATACTATACTATGACTTTTTTTGGCCTATTTTGAAGCCTTACTATACTATGACCATTTTTATGACATTTTGAAGCCATACTAAAGTATGACTTTTTTTGGCCTATTTTGAAGCCTTACTATACTATGACCATTTTTATGACATTTTGAGGCCATACTATACTATGACTTTTTTTGGCCTATTTTGAAGCCTTACTATACTATGACCATTTTTATGACTTTTTGAGGCCATACTATACTATGACTTTTTTTGACCATTTTGAAGCCTTACTATACTACGACCATACTATACTATGACTTTTTGAGGACATACTATAGTATGACTTTTTTTGGCCTATCTTGTAGCCTTACTATACTATGACCATTTTTATGACTTTTTGAGGCCATACTATACTATGACTTTTTTTTGACCATTTTGAAGCCTTACTATACTATGACCATTTTTATGACATTTTGAGGCCATACTATACTATGACATTTTTTGGCCTATTTTGAAGCCTTACTATACTATGACTTTTTTTGAACTATTTTGAAGCCTTACTATACTATGACCATACTATACTATGACTTTTTGAGGCCATACTATACTATGACTTTTTCTGGCCTATTTTGAAGCCTTACTATACTATGACTTTTTTTGGCCTATTTTGAAGCCTTACTATACTATGACCATACTATACTATGACTTTTTGAGGCCATACTATACTATGACTTTTTTTGGCCTATTTTGAAGCCTTACTATACTAATACTTTTTTTGACCATTTTGAAGCCTTACTATACTATGACTTTTTTTGGCCTATTTTGAAGCCTTACTATTCTATGACCATACTATACTATGACTTTTTGAGGCCATACTATACTATGACTTTTTTTGGCCTATTTTGAAGCCTTACTATACTATGACCATTTTTATGACTTTTTGAGGCCATACTATACTATGACTTTTTCTGGCCTATTTTGAAGCCTTACTATACTATGACTTTTTTTGGCCTATTTTGAAGCCTTACTATACTATGACCATACTATACTATGACTTTTTGAGGCCATACTATACTATGACTTTTTTTGGCCTATTTTGAAGCCTTACTATACTATGACTTTTTTTGACCATTTTGAAGCCTTACTATACTATGACTTTTTTTGGCCTATTTTGAAGCCTTACTATACTATGACCATTTTTATGACATTTTGAGGCCATACTATACTATGACTTTTTTTGGCCTATTTTGAAGCCTTACTATACTATGACCATTTTTATGACTTTTTGAGGCCATACTATACTATGACTTTTTTTGACCATTTTGAAGCCTTACTATACTACGACCATACTATACTATGACTTTTTGAGGACATACTATACTATGACTTTTTTTGACCATTTTGAAGCCTTACTATACTATGACTTTTTTTGGCCTATTTTGAAGCCTTACTATTCTATGACCATACTATACTATGACTTTTTGAGGCCATACTATACTATGACTTTTTTTGGCCTATTTTGAAGCCTTACTATACTATGACCATTTTTATGACATTTTGAGGCCATACTATACTGTGACTTTTTTTGGCCTATTTTGAAGCCTTACTATACTATGACTTTTTTTGAACTATTTTGAAGCCTTACTATACTATGACCATACTATACTATGACTTTTTGAGGCCATACTATACTATGACTTTTTCTGGCCTATTTTGAAGCCTTACTATACTATGACTTTTTTTGGCCTATTTTGAAGCCTTACTATACTATGACCATACTATACTATGACTTTTTGAGGCCATACTATACTATGACTTTTTTGGGCCTATTTTGAAGCCTTACTATACTATGACTTTTTTTGACCATTTTGAAGCCTTACTATACTATGACTTTTTTTGGCCTATTTTGAAGCCTTACTATTCTATGACCATACTATACTATGACTTTTTGAGGCCATACTATACTATGACTTTTTTTGGCCTATTTTGAAGCCTTACTATACTATGACCATTTTTATGACATTTTGAGGCCATACTATACTGTGACTTTTTTTGGCCTATTTTGAAGCCTTACTATACTATGACTTTTTTTGAACTATTTTGAAGCCTTACTATACTATGACCATACTATACTATGACTTTTTGAGGCCATACTATACTATGACTTTTTCTGGCCTATTTTGAAGCCTTACTATACTATGACTTTTTTTGGCCTATTTTGAAGCCTTACTATACTATGACCATTTTTATGACATTTTGAGGCCATACTATACTGTGACTTTTTTTGGCCTATTTTGAAGCCTTACTATACTATGACTTTTTTTGAACTATTTTGAAGCCTTACTATACTATGACCATACTATACTATGACTTTTTGAGGCCATACTATACTATGACTTTTTCTGGCCTATTTTGAAGCCTTACTATACTATGACTTTTTTTGGCCTATTTTGAAGCCTTACTATACTATGACCATACTATACTATGACTTTTTGAGGCCATACTATACTATGACTTTTTTGGGCCTATTTTGAAGCCTTACTATACTATGACTTTTTTTGACCATTTTGAAGCCTTACTATACTATGACTTTTTTTGGCCTATTTTGAAGCCTTACTATTCTATGACCATACTATACTATGACTTTTTGAGGCCATACTATACTATGACTTTTTTTGGCCTATTTTGAAGCCTTACTATACTATGACCATTTTTATGACATTTTGAGGCCATACTATACTGTGACTTTTTTTGGCCTATTTTGAAGCCTTACTATACTATGACTTTTTTTGAACTATTTTGAAGCCTTACTATACTATGACCATACTATACTATGACTTTTTGAGGCCATACTATACTATGACTTTTTCTGGCCTATTTTGAAGCCTTACTATACTATGACTTTTTTTGGCCTATTTTGAAGCCTTACTATACTATGACCATTTTTATGACATTTTGAGGCCATACTATACTGTGACTTTTTTTGGCCTATTTTGAAGCCTTACTATACTATGACTTTTTTTGAACTATTTTGAAGCCTTACTATACTATGACCATACTATACTATGACTTTTTGAGGCCATACTATACTATGACTTTTTCTGGCCTATTTTGAAGCCTTACTATACTATGACTTTTTTTGGCCTATTTTGAAGCCTTACTATACTATGACCATACTATACTATGACTTTTTGAGGCCATACTATACTATGACTTTTTTTGGCCTATTTTGAAGCCTTACTATACTATGACTTTTTTTGGCCTATTTTGAAGCCTTACTATACTATGACCATTTTTATGACATTTTGAGGCCATACTATACTATGACTTTTTTTGGCCTATTTTGAAGCCTTACTATACTATGACCATGTTTATGACTTTTTGAGGCCTTACTATACTATGACTTTTTTTGGCCTATTTTGAAGCCTTACTATACTATGACCATTTTTATGACATTTTGAGGCCATACTATACTATGACTTTTTTTGGCCTATTTTGAAGCCTTACTATACTATGACCATACTATACTATGACTTTTTGAGGCCATACAATACTATGACTTTTTTTGGCCTATTTTGAAGCCTTACTATACTATGACTTTTTTGGCCTATTTTGAAGCCTTACTATACTATGACCATACTATACTATGACATTTTGAGGCCATACTATACTATGACTTTTTTTGGCCTATTTTGAAGCCTTACTATACTATGACCATTTTTATGACATTTTGAGGCCATACTATACTATGACTTTTTTTGGCCTATTTTGAAGCCTTACTATACTATAACCATTTTTATGACATTTTGAGGCCATACTAAAGTATGACTTTTTTGGCCTATTTTGAAGCCTTACTATACTATGACCATTTTTATGACATTTTGAGGCCATACTATACTATGACTTTTTATGGCCTATTTTGAAGCCTTACTATACTATGACCATTTTTATGACTTTTTGAGGCCATACTATACTATGACTTTTTTTTACCATTTTGAAGCCTTACTATACTATGACTTTTTTTGGCCTATTTTGAAGCCTTACTATACTATGACCATACTATACTATGACTTTTTGAGGACATACTATAGTATGACTTTTTTTGGCCTATCTTGTAGCCTTACTATACTATGACCATTTTTATGACTTTTTGAGGCCATACTATACTATGACTTTTTTGACCATTTTGAAGCCTTACTATACTATGACCATACTATACTATGACTTTTTGAGGCCATACTATACTATGACTTTTTTTGGCCTATTTTGAAGCCTTACTATACTATGACCATTTTTATGACATTTTGAGGCCATACTATACTATGACTTTTTTTGGCCTATTTTGAAGCCTTACTATACTATGACCATTTTTATGACATTTTGAGGCCATACTAAAGTATGACTTTTTTTGGCCTATTTTGAAGCCTTACTATACTATGACCATTTTTATGACATTTTGAGGCCATACTAAAGTATGACTTTTTTTGGCCTATTTTGAAGCCTTACTATACTATGACCATTTTTATGACATTTTGAGGCCATACTAAAGTATGACTTTTTTTGGCCTATTTTGAAGCCTTACTATACTATGACCATTTTTATGACATTTTGAGGCCATACTATACTATGACTTTTTTTGGCCTATTTTGAAGCCTTACTATACTATGACCATTTTTATGACTTTTTGAGGCCATACTATACTATGACTTTTTTTGACCATTTTGAAGCCTTACTATACTACGACCATACTATACTATGACTTTTTGAGGACATACTATAGTATGACTTTTTTTGGCCTATCTTGTAGCCTTACTATACTATGACCATTTTTATGACTTTTTGAGGCCATACTATACTATGACTTTTTTTGACCATTTTGAAGCCTTACTATACTATGACCATACTATACTATGACTTTTTGAGGCCATACTATACTATGACTTTTTTTGGCCTATTTTGAAGCCTTACTATACTATGACCATTTTTATGACATTTTGAGGCCATACTATACTATGACTTTTTTTGGCCTATTTTGAAGCCTTACTATACTATGACCATACTATACTATGACTTTATGAGAACATACTATAGTATGACTTTTTTTGGCCTATCTTGTAGCCTTACTATATTATGACCATTTTTATGACTTTTTGAGGCCATACTATACTATGACTTTTTTTGGCCTATTTTGAATCCTTACTATACTATGACTTTTTTTGGCCTATTTTGAAGCCTTACTATACTATGACCATTTTTATGACATTTTGAGGCCATACTATACTATGACTTTTTTTGGCCATTTTGAAGCCTTACTATACTATGACCATTTTTATGACATTTTGAGGCCATACTATACTATGACTTTTTTTGGCCTATTTTGAAGCCTTACTATACTATGACCATACTATACTATGACTTTTTGAGGCCATACTATACTATGACTTTTTTTGGCCTATTTTGAAGCCTTACTATACTATGACTTTTTTGGCCTATTTTGAAGCCTTACTATACTATGACAATACTATACTATGACATTTTGAGGCCATACTATACTATGACTTTTTTTGGCCTATTTTGAAGCCTTACTATACTATGACCATTTTTATGACATTTTGAGGCCATACTATACTATGACTTTTTTTGGCCTATTTTGAAGCCTTACTATACTATGACCATTTTTATGACATTTTGAGGCCATACTATACTATGACTTTTTTTGGCCTATTTTGAAGCCTTACTATACTATGACCATTTTTATGACTTTTTGAGGCCATACTATACTATGACCATTTTTTGGCCTATTTTGAAGCCTTACTATACTATGACCATTATTATGACATTTTGAAGCCATACTATACTATGACTTTTTTTGGCCTATTTTGAAGCCTTACTATACTATGACCATTTTTATGACATTTTGAGGCCATACTATACTATGACTTTTTTTGGCCTATTTTGAAGCCTTACTATACTATGACCATTATTATGACATTTTGAAGCCATACTAAAGTATGACTTTTTTTGGCCTATTTTGAAGCCTTACTATACTGTGACCATTTTTATGACATTTTGAGGCCATACTAAAGTATGACTTTTTTTGGCCTATTTTGAAGCCTTACTATACTATGACCATTTTTATGACATTTTGAGGCCTTACTATACTATGACTTTTTTTGGCCTATTTTGAAGCCTTACTATACTATGACCATTTTTATGACTTTTTGAGGCCATACTATACTATGACTTTTTTTGACCATTTTGAAGCCTTACTATACTATGACCATACTATACTATGACTTTTTGAGGCCATACTATACTATGACTTTTTTTGGCCTATTTTGAAGCCTTACTATACTATGACCATTTTTATGACATTTTGAGGCCATACTAAAGTATGACTTTTTTTGGCCTATTTTGAAGCCTTACTATACTATGACCATTTTTATGACATTTTGAGGCCATACTATACTATGACTTTTTATGGCCTATTTTGAAGCCTTACTATACTATGACCAATTTTATGACTTTTTGAGGCCATACTATACTATGACTTTTTTTAACCATTTTGAAGCCTTACTATACTATGACTTTTTTTGGCCTATTTTGAAGCCTTACTATACTATGACCATACTATACTATGACTTTTTGAGGACATACTATACTATGACTTTTTTTGGCCTATTTTGAAGCCTTACTATACTATGACCATTTTTATGACATTTTGAAGCCATACTAAAGTATGACTTTTTTTGGCCTATTTTGAAGCCTTACTATACTATGACCATTTTTATGACATTTTGAGGCCATACTATACTATGACTTTTTTTGGCCTATTTTGAAGCCTTACTATACTATGACCATTTTTATGACTTTTTGAGGCCATACTATACTATGACTTTTTTTGACCATTTTGAAGCCTTACTATACTACGACCATACTATACTATGACTTTTTGAGGACATACTATAGTATGACTTTTTTTGGCCTATCTTGTAGCCTTACTATACTATGACCATTTTTATGACTTTTTGAGGCCATACTATACTATGACTTTTTTTGACCATTTTGAAGCCTTACTATACTATGACCATTTTTATGACATTTTGAGGCCATACTATACTATGACATTTTTTGGCCTATTTTGAAGCCTTACTATACTATGACTTTTTTTGAACTATTTTGAAGCCTTACTATACTATGACCATACTATACTATGACTTTTTGAGGCCATACTATACTATGACTTTTTCTGGCCTATTTTGAAGCCTTACTATACTATGACTTTTTTTGGCCTATTTTGAAGCCTTACTATACTATGACCATACTATACTATGACTTTTTGAGGACATACTATACTATGACTTTTTTTGGCCTATTTTGAAGCCTTACTATACTATGACCATTTTTATGACATTTTGAGGCCATACTATACTATGACTTTTTTTGGCCTATTTTGAAGCCTTACTATACTATGACCATTTTTATGACTTTTTGAGGCCATACTATACTATGACTTTTTTTGACCATTTTGAAGCCTTACTATACTACGACCATACTATACTATGACTTTTTGAGGACATACTATAGTATGACTTTTTTTGGCCTATCTTGTAGCCTTACTATACTATGACCATTTTTATGACTTTTTGAGGCCATACTATACTATGACTTTTTTTTGACCATTTTGAAGCCTTACTATACTATGACCATTTTTATGACATTTTGAGGCCATACTATACTATGACATTTTTTGGCCTATTTTGAAGCCTTACTATACTATGACTTTTTTTGAACTATTTTGAAGCCTTACTATACTATGACCATACTATACTATGACTTTTTGAGGCCATACTATACTATGACTTTTTCTGGCCTATTTTGAAGCCTTACTATACTATGACTTTTTTTGGCCTATTTTGAAGCCTTACTATACTATGACCATACTATACTATGACTTTTTGAGGCCATACTATACTATGACTTTTTTTGGCCTATTTTGAAGCCTTACTATACTAATACTTTTTTTGACCATTTTGAAGCCTTACTATACTATGACTTTTTTTGGCCTATTTTGAAGCCTTACTATTCTATGACCATACTATACTATGACTTTTTGAGGCCATACTATACTATGACTTTTTTTGGCCTATTTTGAAGCCTTACTATACTATGACCATTTTTATGACTTTTTGAGGCCATACTATACTATGACTTTTTCTGGCCTATTTTGAAGCCTTACTATACTATGACTTTTTTTGGCCTATTTTGAAGCCTTACTATACTATGACCATACTATACTATGACTTTTTGAGGCCATACTATACTATGACTTTTTTTGGCCTATTTTGAAGCCTTACTATACTATGACTTTTTTTGACCATTTTGAAGCCTTACTATACTATGACTTTTTTTGGCCTATTTTGAAGCCTTACTATACTATGACCATTTTTATGACATTTTGAGGCCATACTATACTATGACTTTTTTTGGCCTATTTTGAAGCCTTACTATACTATGACTTTTTTTGACCATTTTGAAGCCTTACTATACTATGACTTTTTTTGGCCTATTTTGAAGCCTTACTATTCTATGACCATACTATACTATGACTTTTTGAGGCCATACTATACTATGACTTTTTTTGGCCTATTTTGAAGCCTTACTATACTATGACCATTTTTATGACATTTTGAGGCCATACTATACTGTGACTTTTTTTGGCCTATTTTGAAGCCTTACTATACTATGACTTTTTTTGAACTATTTTGAAGCCTTACTATACTATGACCATACTATACTATGACTTTTTGAGGCCATACTATACTATGACTTTTTCTGGCCTATTTTGAAGCCTTACTATACTATGACTTTTTTTGGCCTATTTTGAAGCCTTACTATACTATGACCATTTTTATGACATTTTGAGGCCATACTATACTGTGACTTTTTTTGGCCTATTTTGAAGCCTTACTATACTATGACTTTTTTTGAACTATTTTGAAGCCTTACTATACTATGACCATACTATACTATGACTTTTTGAGGCCATACTATACTATGACTTTTTCTGGCCTATTTTGAAGCCTTACTATACTATGACTTTTTTTGGCCTATTTTGAAGCCTTACTATACTATGACCATACTATACTATGACTTTTTGAGGCCATACTATACTATGACTTTTTTTGGCCTATTTTGAAGCCTTACTATACTATGACTTTTTTTGGCCTATTTTGAAGCCTTACTATACTATGACCATTTTTATGACATTTTGAGGCCATACTATACTGTGACTTTTTTTGGCCTATTTTGAAGCCTTACTATACTATGACCATTTTTATGACTTTTTGAGGCCTTACTATACTATGACTTTTTTTGGCCTATTTTGAAGCCTTACTATACTATGACCATTTTTATGACATTTTGAGGCCATACTATACTATGACTTTTTTTGGCCTATTTTGAAGCCTTACTATACTATGACCATACTATACTATGACTTTTTGAGGCCATACAATACTATGACTTTTTTTGGCCTATTTTGAAGCCTTACTATACTATGACTTTTTTGGCCTATTTTGAAGCCTTACTATACTATGACCATACTATACTATGACATTTTGAGGCCATACTATACTATGACTTTTTTTGGCCTATTTTGAAGCCTTACTATACTATGACCATTTTTATGACATTTTGAGGCCATACTATACTATGACTTTTTTTGGCCTATTTTGAAGCCTTACTATACTATAACCATTTTTATGACATTTTGAGGCCATACTAAAGTATGACTTTTTTGGCCTATTTTGAAGCCTTACTATACTATGACCATTTTTATGACATTTTGAGGCCATACTATACTATGACTTTTTATGGCCTATTTTGAAGCCTTACTATACTATGACCATTTTTATGACTTTTTGAGGCCATACTATACTATGACTTTTTTTTACCATTTTGAAGCCTTACTATACTATGACTTTTTTTGGCCTATTTTGAAGCCTTACTATACTATGACCATACTATACTATGACTTTTTGAGGACATACTATAGTATGACTTTTTTTGGCCTATCTTGTAGCCTTACTATACTATGACCATTTTTATGACTTTTTGAGGCCATACTATACTATGACTTTTTTGACCATTTTGAAGCCTTACTATACTATGACCATACTATACTATGACTTTTTGAGGCCATACTATACTATGACTTTTTTTGGCCTATTTTGAAGCCTTACTATACTATGACCATTTTTATGACATTTTGAGGCCATACTATACTATTACTTTTTTTGGCCTATTTTGAAGCCTTACTATACTATGACCATTTTTATGACATTTTGAGGCCATACTAAAGTATGACTTTTTTTGGCCTATTTTGAAGCCTTACTATACTATGACCATTTTTATGACATTTTGAGGCCATACTAAAGTATGACTTTTTTTGGCCTATTTTGAAGCCTTACTATACTATGACCATTTTTATGACATTTTGAGGCCATACTAAAGTATGACTTTTTTTGGCCTATTTTGAAGCCTTACTATACTATGACCATTTTTATGACATTTTGAGGCCATACTATACTATGACTTTTTTTGGCCTATTTTGAAGCCTTACTATACTATGACCATTTTTATGACTTTTTGAGGCCATACTATACTATGACTTTTTTTGACCATTTTGAAGCCTTACTATACTACGACCATACTATACTATGACTTTTTGAGGACATACTATAGTATGACTTTTTTTGGCCTATCTTGTAGCCTTACTATACTATGACCATTTTTATGACTTTTTGAGGCCATACTATACTATGACTTTTTTTGACCATTTTGAAGCCTTACTATACTATGACCATACTATACTATGACTTTTTGAGGCCATACTATACTATGACTTTTTTTGGCCTATTTTGAAGCCTTACTATACTATGACTTTTTTTGACCATTTTGAAGCCTTACTATACTATGACCATACTATACTATGACTTTTTGAGGCCATACTATACTATGACTTTTTTTGGCCTATTTTGTAGCCTTACTATACTATGACCATTTTTATGACATTTTGAGGCCATACTATACTATGACTTTTTTTGGCCTATTTTGAAGCCTTACTATACTATGACCATTTTTATGACATTTTGAGGCCATACTAAAGTATGACTTTTTTTGGCCTATTTTGAAGCCTTACTATACTATGACCATTTTTATGACATTTTGAGGCCATACTATACTATGACTTTTTATGGCCTATTTTGAAGCCTTACTATACTATGACCATTTTTATGACTTTTTGAGGCCATACTATACTATGACTTTTTTTGACCATTTTGAAGCCTTACTATACTATGACTTTTTTTGGCCTATTTTGAAGCCTTACTATACTATGACCATACTATACTATGACTTTTTGAGGACATACTATACTATGACTTTTTTTGACCATTTTGAAGCCTTACTATACTATGACTTTTTTTGGCCTATTTTGAAGCCTTACTATACTATGACCATTTTTATGACTTTTTGAGGCCATACTATACTATGACTTTTTTTGGCCTATTTTGAAGCCTTACTATACTATGACCATTTTTATGACTTTTTGAGGCCATACTATACTATGACTTTTTTTGACCATTTTGAAGCCTTACTATACTACGACCATACTATACTATGACTTTTTGAGGACATACTATAGTATGACTTTTTTTGGCCTATCTTGTAGCCTTACTATACTATGACCATTTTTATGACTTTTTGAGGCCATACTATACTATGACTTTTTTTGACCATTTTGAAGCCTTACTATACTATGACCATTTTTATGACATTTTGAGGCCATACTATACTATGACATTTTTTGGCCTATTTTGAAGCCTTACTATACTATGACTTTTTTTGAACTATTTTGAAGCCTTACTATACTATGACCATACTATACTATGACTTTTTGAGGCCATACTATACTATGACTTTTTCTGGCCTATTTTGAAGCCTTACTATACTATGACTTTTTTTGGCCTATTTTGAAGCCTTACTATACTATGACCATACTATACTATGACTTTTTGAGGCCATACTATACTATGACTTTTTTTGGCCTATTTTGAAGCCTTACTATACTAATACTTTTTTTGACCATTTTGAAGCCTTACTATACTATGACTTTTTTTGGCCTATTTTGAAGCCTTACTATTCTATGACCATACTATACTATGACTTTTTGAGGCCATACTATACTATGACTTTTTTTGGCCTATTTTGAAGCCTTACTATACTATGACCATTTTTATGACTTTTTGAGGCCATACTATACTATGACTTTTTCTGGCCTATTTTGAAGCCTTACTATACTATGACTTTTTTTGGCCTATTTTGAAGCCTTACTATACTATGACCATACTATACTATGACTTTTTGAGGCCATACTATACTATGACTTTTTTTGGCCTATTTTGAAGCCTTACTATACTATGACCATTTTTATGACATTTTGAAGCCATACTAAAGTATGACTTTTTTTGGCCTATTTTGAAGCCTTACTATACTATGACCATTTTTATGACATTTTGAGGCCATACTAAAGTATGACTTTTTTTGGCCTATTTTGAAGCCTTACTATACTATGACCATTTTTATGACATTTTGAGGCCATACTATACTATGACTTTTTTTGGCCTATTTTGAAGCCTTACTATACTATGACCATTTTTATGACTTTTTGAGGCCATACTATACTATGACTTTTTTTGACCATTTTGAAGCCTTACTATACTACGACCATACTATACTATGACTTTTTGAGGACATACTATAGTATGACTTTTTTTGGCCTATCTTGTAGCCTTACTATACTATGACCATTTTTATGACTTTTTGAGGCCATACTATACTATGACTTTTTTTGACCATTTTGAAGCCTTACTATACTATGACCATACTATACTATGACTTTTTGAGGCCATACTATACTATGACTTTTTTTGGCCTATTTTGAAGCCTTACTATACTATGACCATTTTTATGACATTTTGAGGCCATACTATACTATGACTTTTTTTGGCCTATTTTGAAGCCTTACTATACTATGACCATTATTATGACATTTTGAAGCCATACTAAAGTATGACTTTTTTTGGCCTATTTTGAAGCCTTACTATACTGTGACCATTTTTATGACATTTTGAGGCCATACTAAAGTATGACTTTTTTTGGCCTATTTTGAAGCCTTACTATACTATGACCATTTTTATGACATTTTGAGGCCTTACTATACTATGACTTTTTTTGGCCTATTTTGAAGCCTTACTATACTATGACCATTTTTATGACTTTTTGAGGCCATACTATACTATGACTTTTTTTGACCATTTTGAAGCCTTACTATACTATGACCATACTATACTATGACTTTTTGAGGCCATACTATACTATGACTTTTTTTGGCCTATTTTGAAGCCTTACTATACTATGACCATTTTTATGACATTTTGAGGCCATACTAAAGTATGACTTTTTTTGGCCTATTTTGAAGCCTTACTATACTATGACCATTTTTATGACATTTTGAGGCCATACTATACTATGACTTTTTATGGCCTATTTTGAAGCCTTACTATACTATGACCAATTTTATGACTTTTTGAGGCCATACTATACTATGACTTTTTTTGACCATTTTGAAGCCTTACTATACTATGACTTTTTTTGGCCTATTTTGAAGCCTTACTATACTATGACCATACTATACTATGACTTTTTGAGGCCATACTATACTATGACTTTTTCTGGCCTATTTTGAAGCCTTACTATACTATGACTTTTTTTGGCCTATTTTGAAGCCTTACTATACTATGACCATACTATACTATGACTTTTTGAGGACATACTATACTATGACTTTTTTTGGCCTATTTTGAAGCCTTACTATACTATGACCATTTTTATGACATTTTGAAGCCATACTAAAGTATGACTTTTTTTGGCCTATTTTGAAGCCTTACTATACTATGACCATTTTTATGACATTTTGAGGCCATACTATACTATGACTTTTTTTGGCCTATTTTGAAGCCTTACTATACTATGACCATTTTTATGACTTTTTGAGGCCATACTATACTATGACTTTTTTTGACCATTTTGAAGCCTTACTATACTACGACCATACTATACTATGACTTTTTGAGGACATACTATAGTATGACTTTTTTTGGCCTATCTTGTAGCCTTACTATACTATGACCATTTTTATGACTTTTTGAGGCCATACTATACTATGACTTTTTTTGACCATTTTGAAGCCTTACTATACTATGACCATTTTTATGACATTTTGAGGCCATACTATACTATGACATTTTTTGGCCTATTTTGAAGCCTTACTATACTATGACTTTTTTTGAACTATTTTGAAGCCTTACTATACTATGACCATACTATACTATGACTTTTTGAGGCCATACTATACTATGACTTTTTCTGGCCTATTTTGAAGCCTTACTATACTATGACTTTTTTTGGCCTATTTTGAAGCCTTACTATACTATGACCATACTATACTATGACTTTTTGAGGACATACTATACTATGACTTTTTTTGGCCTATTTTGAAGCCTTACTATACTATGACCATTTTTATGACATTTTGAAGCCATACTAAAGTATGACTTTTTTTGGCCTATTTTGAAGCCTTACTATACTATGACCATTTTTATGACATTTTGAGGCCATACTATACTATGACTTTTTTTGGCCTATTTTGAAGCCTTACTATACTATGACCATTTTTATGACTTTTTGAGGCCATACTATACTATGACTTTTTTTGACCATTTTGAAGCCTTACTATACTACGACCATACTATACTATGACTTTTTGAGGACATACTATAGTATGACTTTTTTTGGCCTATCTTGTAGCCTTACTATACTATGACCATTTTTATGACTTTTTGAGGCCATACTATACTATGACTTTTTTTGACCATTTTGAAGCCTTACTATACTATGACCATTTTTATGACATTTTGAGGCCATACTATACTATGACATTTTTTGGCCTATTTTGAAGCCTTACTATACTATGACTTTTTTTGAACTATTTTGAAGCCTTACTATACTATGACCATACTATACTATGACTTTTTGAGGCCATACTATACTATGACTTTTTCTGGCCTATTTTGAAGCCTTACTATACTATGACTTTTTTTGGCCTATTTTGAAGCCTTACTATACTATGACCATACTATACTATGACTTTTTGAGGCCATACTATACTATGACTTTTTTTGGCCTATTTTGAAGCCTTACTATACTAATACTTTTTTTGACCATTTTGAAGCCTTACTATACTATGACTTTTTTTGGCCTATTTTGAAGCCTTACTATTCTATGACCATACTATACTATGACTTTTTGAGGCCATACTATACTATGACTTTTTTTGGCCTATTTTGAAGCCTTACTATACTATGACCATTTTTATGACTTTTTGAGGCCATACTATACTATGACTTTTTCTGGCCTATTTTGAAGCCTTACTATACTATGACTTTTTTTGGCCTATTTTGAAGCCTTACTATACTATGACCATACTATACTATGACTTTTTGAGGCCATACTATACTATGACTTTTTTTGGCCTATTTTGAAGCCTTACTATACTATGACTTTTTTTGACCATTTTGAAGCCTTACTATACTATGACTTTTTTTGGCCTATTTTGAAGCCTTACTATACTATGACCATTTTTATGACATTTTGAGGCCATACTATACTATGACTTTTTTTGGCCTATTTTGAAGCCTTACTATACTATGACCATTGTTATGACTTTTTGAGGCCATACTATACTATGACTTTTTTTGACCATTTTGAAGCCTTACTATACTACGACCATACTATACTATGACTTTTTGAGGACATACTATACTATGACTTTTTTTGACCATTTTGAAGCCTTACTATACTATGACTTTTTTTGGCCTATTTTGAAGCCTTACTATTCTATGACCATACTATACTATGACTTTTTGAGGCCATACTATACTATGACTTTTTTTGGCCTATTTTGAAGCCTTACTATACTATGACCATTTTTATGACATTTTGAGGCCATACTATACTGTGACTTTTTTTGGCCTATTTTGAAGCCTTACTATACTATGACTTTTTTTGAACTATTTTGAAGCCTTACTATACTATGACCATACTATACTATGACTTTTTGAGGCCATACTATACTATGACTTTTTCTGGCCTATTTTGAAGCCTTACTATACTATGACTTTTTTTGGCCTATTTAGAAAGCCTTACTATACTATGACCATTTTTATGACATTTTGAGGCCATACTATACTGTGACTTTTTTTGGCCTATTTTGAAGCCTTACTATACTATGACTTTTTTTGAACTATTTTGAAGCCTTACTATACTATGACCATACTATACTATGACTTTTTGAGGCCATACTATACTATGACTTTTTCTGGCCTATTTTGAAGCCTTACTATACTATGACTTTTTTTGGCCTATTTTGAAGCCTTACTATACTATGACCATTTTTATGACATTTTGAGGCCATACTATACTATGACTTTTTTTGGCCTATTTTGAAGCCTTACTATACTATGACCATTTTTATGACATTTTGAAGCCATACTAAAGTATGACTTTTTTTGGCCTATTTTGAAGCCTTACTATACTATGACCATTTTTATGACATTTTGAGGCCATACTAAAGTATGACTTTTTTTGGCCTATTTTGAAGCCTTACTATACTATGACCATTTTTATGACATTTTGAGGCCATACTATACTATGACTTTTTTTGGCCTATTTTGAAGCCTTACTATACTACGACCATACTATACTATGACTTTTTGAGGACATACTATAGTATGACTTTTTTTGGCCTATCTTGTAGCCTTACTATACTATGACCATTTTTATGACTTTTTGAGGCCATACTATACTATGACTTTTTTTGACCATTTTGAAGCCTTACTATACTATGACCATACTATACTATGACTTTTTGAGGCCATACTATACTATGACTTTTTTTGGCCTATTTTGAAGCCTTACTATACTATGACCATTTTTATGACATTTTGAGGCCATACTATACTGTGACTTTTTTTGGCCTATTTTGAAGCCTTACTATACTATGACTTTTTTTGAACTATTTTGAAGCCTTACTATACTATGACCATACTATACTATGACTTTTTGAGGCCATACTATACTATGACTTTTTCTGGCCTATTTTGAAGCCTTACTATACTATGACTTTTTTTGGCCTATTTTGAAGCCTTACTATACTATGACCATACTATACTATGACTTTTTGAGGCCATACTATACTATGACTTTTTTTGGCCTATTTTGAAGCCTTACTATACTATGACTTTTTTTGGCCTATTTTGAAGCCTTACTATACTATGACTTTTTTTGGCCTATTTTGAAGCCTTACTATACTATGACCATTTTTATGACATTTTGAGGCCATACTATACTATGACTTTTTTTGGCCTATTTTGAAGCCTTACTATACTATGACTATACTATACTATGACTTTTTGAGGCCATACTATACTATGACTTTTTTTGGCCTATTTTGAAGCCTTACTATACTATGACTTTTTTGGCCTATTTTGAAGCCTTCCTATACTATGACCATACTATACTATGACATTTTGAGGCCATACTATACTATGACTTTTTTTGGCCTATTTTGAAGCCTTACTATACTATGACCATTTTTATGACATTTTGAGGCCATACTATACTATGACTTTTTTTGGCCTATTTTGAAGCCTTACTATACTATAACCATTTTTATGACATTTTGAGGCCATACTAAAGTATGACTTTTTTGGCCTATTTTGAAGCCTTACTATACTATGACCATTTTTATGACATTTTGAGGCCATACTATACTATGACTTTTTATGGCCTATTTTGAAGCCTTACTATACTATGACCATACTATACTATGACTTTTTGAGGACATACTATACTATGACTTTTTTTGGCCTATTTTGAAGCCTTACTATACTATGACCATTTTTATGACATTTTGAGGCCATACTAAAGTATGACTTTTTTTGGCCTATTTTGAAGCCTTACTATACCATGACCATTTTTATGACATTTTGAGGCCATACTATACTATGACTTTTTATGGCCTATTTTGAAGCCTTACTATACCATGACCAATTTTATGACTTTTTGAGGCCATACTATACTATGACTTTTTTGACCATTTTGAAGCCTTACTATACTATGACTTTTTTTGGCCTATTTTGAAGCCTTACTATACTATGACCATACTATACTATGACTTTTTGAGGACATACTATACTATGACTTTTTTTGGCCTATTTTGAAGCCTTACTATACTATGACCATTTTTATGACTTTTTGAGGCCATACTATACTATGACTTTTTTTGACCATTTTGAAGCCTTACTATACTACGAGCATACTATACTATGACTTTTTGAGGACATACTATAGTATGACTTTTTTTTGGCCTATCTTGTAGCCTTACTATACTATGACCATTTTTATGACTTTTTGAGGCCATACTATACTATGACTTTTTTTGACCATTTTGAAGCCTTACTATACTATGACCATACTATACTATGACTTTTTGAGGCCATACTATACTATGACTTTTTTTGGCCTATTTTGAAGCCTTACTATACTATGACCATTTTTATGACTTTTTGAGGCCATACTATACTATGACTTTTTCTGGCCTATTTTGAAGCCTTACTATACTATGACTTTTTTTGGCCTATTTTGAAGCCTTACTATACTATGACCATACTATACTATGACTTTTTGAGGCCATACTATACTATGACTTTTTTTGGCCTATTTTGAAGCCTTACTATACTATGACTTTTTTTGACCATTTTGAAGCCTTACTATACTATGACTTTTTTTGGCCTATTTTGAAGCCTTACTATACTATGACCATTTTTATGACATTTTGAGGCCATACTATACTATGACTTTTTTTGGCCTATTTTGAAGCCTTACTATACTATGACCATTGTTATGACTTTTTGAGGCCATACTATACTATGACTTTTTTTGACCATTTTGAAGCCTTACTATACTACGACCATACTATACTATGACTTTTTGAGGACATACTATACTATGACTTTTTTTGACCATTTTGAAGCCTTACTATACTATGACTTTTTTTGGCCTATTTTGAAGCCTTACTATTCTATGACCATACTATACTATGACTTTTTGAGGCCATACTATACTATGACTTTTTTTGGCCTATTTTGAAGCCTTACTATACTATGACCATTTTTATGACATTTTGAGGCCATACTATACTGTGACTTTTTTTGGCCTATTTTGAAGCCTTACTATACTATGACTTTTTTTGAACTATTTTGAAGCCTTACTATACTATGACCATACTATACTATGACTTTTTGAGGCCATACTATACTATGACTTTTTCTGGCCTATTTTGAAGCCTTACTATACTATGACTTTTTTTGGCCTATTTAGAAAGCCTTACTATACTATGACCATTTTTATGACATTTTGAGGCCATACTATACTGTGACTTTTTTTGGCCTATTTTGAAGCCTTACTATACTATGACTTTTTTTGAACTATTTTGAAGCCTTACTATACTATGACCATACTATACTATGACTTTTTGAGGCCATACTATACTATGACTTTTTCTGGCCTATTTTGAAGCCTTACTATACTATGACTTTTTTTGGCCTATTTTGAAGCCTTACTATACTATGACCATTTTTATGACATTTTGAGGCCATACTATACTATGACTTTTTTTGGCCTATTTTGAAGCCTTACTATACTATGACCATTTTTATGACATTTTGAAGCCATACTAAAGTATGACTTTTTTTGGCCTATTTTGAAGCCTTACTATACTATGACCATTTTTATGACATTTTGAGGCCATACTAAAGTATGACTTTTTTTGGCCTATTTTGAAGCCTTACTATACTATGACCATTTTTATGACATTTTGAGGCCATACTATACTATGACTTTTTTTGGCCTATTTTGAAGCCTTACTATACTATGACCATTTTTATGACTTTTTGAGGCCATACTATACTATGACTTTTTTTGACCATTTTGAAGCCTTACTATACTACGACCATACTATACTATGACTTTTTGAGGACATACTATAGTATGACTTTTTTTGGCCTATCTTGTAGCCTTACTATACTATGACCATTTTTATGACTTTTTGAGGCCATACTATACTATGACTTTTTTTGACCATTTTGAAGCCTTACTATACTATGACCATACTATACTATGACTTTTTGAGGCCATACTATACTATGACTTTTTTTGGCCTATTTTGAAGCCTTACTATACTATGACCATTTTTATGACATTTTGAGGCCATACTATACTGTGACTTTTTTTGGCCTATTTTGAAGCCTTACTATACTATGACTTTTTTTGAACTATTTTGAAGCCTTACTATACTATGACCATACTATACTATGACTTTTTGAGGCCATACTATACTATGACTTTTTCTGGCCTATTTTGAAGCCTTACTATACTATGACTTTTTTTGGCCTATTTTGAAGCCTTACTATACTATGACCATACTATACTATGACTTTTTGAGGCCATACTATACTATGACTTTTTTTGGCCTATTTTGAAGCCTTACTATACTATGACTTTTTTTGGCCTATTTTGAAGCCTTACTATACTATGACTTTTTTTGGCCTATTTTGAAGCCTTACTATACTATGACCATTTTTATGACATTTTGAGGCCATACTATACTATGACTTTTTTTGGCCTATTTTGAAGCCTTACTATACTATGACTATACTATACTATGACTTTTTGAGGCCATACTATACTATGACTTTTTTTGGCCTATTTTGAAGCCTTACTATACTATGACTTTTTTGGCCTATTTTGAAGCCTTCCTATACTATGACCATACTATACTATGACATTTTGAGGCCATACTATACTATGACTTTTTTTGGCCTATTTTGAAGCCTTACTATACTATGACCATTTTTATGACATTTTGAGGCCATACTATACTATGACTTTTTTTGGCCTATTTTGAAGCCTTACTATACTATAACCATTTTTATGACATTTTGAGGCCATACTAAAGTATGACTTTTTTGGCCTATTTTGAAGCCTTACTATACTATGACCATTTTTATGACATTTTGAGGCCATACTATACTATGACTTTTTATGGCCTATTTTGAAGCCTTACTATACTATGACCATACTATACTATGACTTTTTGAGGACATACTATACTATGACTTTTTTTGGCCTATTTTGAAGCCTTACTATACTATGACCATTTTTATGACATTTTGAGGCCATACTAAAGTATGACTTTTTTTGGCCTATTTTGAAGCCTTACTATACCATGACCATTTTTATGACATTTTGAGGCCATACTATACTATGACTTTTTATGGCCTATTTTGAAGCCTTACTATACCATGACCAATTTTATGACTTTTTGAGGCCATACTATACTATGACTTTTTTGACCATTTTGAAGCCTTACTATACTATGACTTTTTTTGGCCTATTTTGAAGCCTTACTATACTATGACCATACTATACTATGACTTTTTGAGGACATACTATACTATGACTTTTTTTGGCCTATTTTGAAGCCTTACTATACTATGACCATTTTTATGACTTTTTGAGGCCATACTATACTATGACTTTTTTTGACCATTTTGAAGCCTTACTATACTACGAGCATACTATACTATGACTTTTTGAGGACATACTATAGTATGACTTTTTTTTGGCCTATCTTGTAGCCTTACTATACTATGACCATTTTTATGACTTTTTGAGGCCATACTATACTATGACTTTTTTTGACCATTTTGAAGCCTTACTATACTATGACCATACTATACTATGACTTTTTGAGGCCATACTATACTATGACTTTTTTTGGCCTATTTTGTAGCCTTACTATACTATGACCATTTTTATGACATTTTGAGGCCATACTATACTATGACTTTTTTTGGCCTATTTTGAAGCCTTACTATACTATGACCATTTTTATGACATTTTGAGGCCATACTAAAGTATGACTTTTTTTGGCCTATTTTGAAGCCTTACTATACTATGACCATTTTTATGACTTTTTGAGGCCATACTATACTATGACTTTTTTTGACCATTTTGAAGCCTTACTATACTATGACTTTTTTTGGCCTATTTTGAAGCCTTACTATACTATGACCATACTATACTATGACTTTTTGAGGACATACTATACTATGACTTTTTTTGACCATTTTGAAGCCTTACTATACTATGACTTTTTTTTGCCTATTTTGAAGCCTTACTATTCTATGACCATACTATACTATGACTTTTTGAGGACATACTATAGTATGACTTTTTTTGGCCTATCTTGTAGCCTTACTATACTATGACCATTTTTATGACTTTTTGAGGCCATACTATACTATGACTTTTTTTGACCATTTTGAAGCCTTACTATACTATGACCATACTATACTATGACTTTTTGAGGCCATACTATACTATGACTTTTTTTGGCCTATTTTGAAGCCTTACTATACTATGACCATTTTTATGACATTTTGAGGCCATACTATACTATGACTTTTTTTGGCCTATTTTGAAGCCTTACTATACTATGACCATACTATACTATGACTTTATGAGAACATACTATAGTATGACTTTTTTTGGCCTATCTTGTAGCCTTACTATATTATGACCATTTTTATGACTTTTTGAGGCCATACTATACTATGACTTTTTTTGGCCTATTTTGAATCCTTACTATACTATGACTTTTTTTGGCCTATTTTGAAGCCTTACTATACTATGACCATTTTTATGACATTTTGAGGCCATACTATACTATGACTTTTTTTGGCCATTTTGAAGCCTTACTATACTATGACCATTTTTATGACATTTTGAGGCCATACTATACTATGACTTTTTTTGGCCTATTTTGAAGCCTTACTATACTATGACCATACTATACTATGACTTTTTGAGGCCATACTATACTATGACTTTTTTTGGCCTATTTTGAAGCCTTACTATACTATGACTTTTTTGGCCTATTTTGAAGCCTTACTATACTATGACAATACTATACTATGACATTTTGAGGCCATACTATACTATGACTTTTTTTGGCCTATTTTGAAGCCTTACTATACTATGACCATTTTTATGACATTTTGAGGCCATACTATACTATGACTTTTTTTGGCCTATTTTGAAGCCTTACTATACTATGACCATTTTTATGACATTTTGAGGCCATACTATACTATGACTTTTTTTGGCCTATTTTGAAGCCTTACTATACTATGACCATTTTTATGACTTTTTGAGGCCATACTATACTATGACTTTTTTTGGCCTATTTTGAAGCCTTACTATACTATGACCATTTTTATGACATTTTGAGGCCATACTATACTATGACTTTTTTTGGCCTATTTTGAAGCCTTACTATACTATGACCATTTTTATGACTTTTTGAGGCCATACTATACTATGACTTTTTTTGACCATTTTGAAGCCTTACTATACTATGACCATACTATACTATGACTTTTTGAGGCCATACTATACTATGACTTTTTTTGGCCTATTTTGAAGCCTTACTATACTATGACCATTTTTATGACATTTTGAGGCCATACTAAAGTATGACTTTTTTTGGCCTATTTTGAAGCCTTACTATACTATGACCATTTTTATGACATTTTGAGGCCATACTATACTATGACTTTTTATGGCCTATTTTGAAGCCTTACTATACTATGACCAATTTTATGACTTTTTGAGGCCATACTATACTATGACTTTTTTTGACCATTTTGAAGCCTTACTATACTATGACCATTTTTATGACTTTTTGAGGCCATACTATACTATGACTTTTTTTGACCATTTTGAAGCCTTACTATACTATGACTTTTTTTGGCCTATTTTGAAGCCTTACTATACTATGACCATACTATACTATGACTTTTTGAGGACATACTATACTATGACTTTTTTTGACCATTTTGAAGCCTTACTATACTATGACTTTTTTTGGCCTATTTTGAAGCCTTACTATTCTATGACCATACTATACTATGACTTTTTGAGGCCATACTATACTATGACTTTTTTTGGCCTATTTTGAAGCCTTACTATACTATGACCATTTTTATGACATTTTGAGGCCATACTATACTGTGACTTTTTTTGGCCTATTTTGAAGCCTTACTATACTATGACTTTTTTTGAACTATTTTGAAGCCTTACTATACTATGACCATACTATACTATGACTTTTTGAGGCCATACTATACTATGACTTTTTCTGGCCTATTTTGAAGCCTTACTATACTATGACTTTTTTTGGCCTATTTTGAAGCCTTACTATACTATGACCGTTTTTATAACTTTTTGAGGCCATACTATACTATAACTTTTTTTGGCCTATTTTGAAGCCTTACTATACTATGACCATTTTTATGACATTTTGAGGCCATACTATACTATGACTTTTTTTGGCCTATTTTGAAGCCTTACTATACTATGACCATTTTTATGACATTTTGAGGCCATACTATACTATGAATTTTTTGGCCTATTTTGAAGCCTTACTATACTATGACCATTTTTATGACTTTTTGAGGCCATACTATACTATGACTTTTTTTGGCCTATTTTGAAGCCTTACTATACTATGACCATTTTTATGACATTTTGAGGCCATACTATACTATGACTTTTTTTGGCCTATTTTGAAGCCTTACTATACTATGACCATTTTTATGACATTTTGAAGCCATCCTAAAGTATGACTTTTTTTGGCCTATTTTGAAGCCTTACTATACTATGACCATTTTTATGACATTTTGAGGCCATACTAAAGTATGACTTTTTTTGGCCTATTTTGAAACCTTACTATACTATGACCATTTTTATGACATTTTGAGGCCATACTATACTATGACTTTTTTTGGCCTATTTTGAAGCCTTAATATACTATGACCATTTTTATGACTTTTTGAGGCCATACTATACTATGACTTTTTTTGACCATTTTGAAGCCTTACTATACTACGACCATACTATACTATGACTTTTTGAGGACATACTATAGTATGACTTTTTTTGGCCTATCTTGTAGCCTTACTATACTATGACCATTTTTATGACTTTTTGAGGCCATACTATACTATGACTTTTTTTGACCATTTTGAAGCCTTACTATACTATGACCATACTATACTATGACTTTTTGAGGCCATACTATACTATGACTTTTTTTGGCCTATTTTGTAGCCTTACTATACTATGACCATTTTTATGACATTTTGAGGCCATACTATACTATGACATTTTTTGGCCTATTTTGAAGCCTTACTATACTATGACCATTTTTATGACATTTTGAGGCCATACTAAAGTATGACTTTTTTTGGCCTATTTTGAAGCCTTACTATACTATGACAATTTTTATGACATTTTGAGGCCATACTATACTATGGCTTTTTATGGCCTATTTTGAAGCCTTACTATACTATGACCATTTTTATGACTTTTTGAGGCCATACTATACTATGACTTTTTTTGACCATTTTGAAGCCTTACTATACTATGACTTTTTTTGGCCTATTTTGAAGCCTTACTATACTATGACCATACTATACTATGACTTTTTGAGGACATACTATACTATGACTTTTTTTGACCATTTTGAAGCCTTACTATACTATGACTTTTTTTGGCCTATTTTGAAGCCTTACTATTCTATGACCATACTATACTATGACTTTTTGAGGCCATACTATACTATGACTTTTTTTGGCCTATTTTGAAGCCTTACTATACTATGACCATTTTTATGACATTTTGAGGCCATACTATACTGTGACTTTTTTTGGCCTATTTTGAAGCCTTACTATACTATGACTTTTTTTGAACTATTTTGAAGCCTTACTATACTATGACCATACTATACTATGACTTTTTGAGGCCATACTATACTATGACTTTTTCTGGCCTATTTTGAAGCCTTACTATACTATGACTTTTTTTGGCCTATTTTGAAGCCTTACTATACTATGACCATACTATACTATGACTTTTTGAGGCCATACTATACTATGACTTTTTTTGGCCTATTTTGAAGCCTTACTATACTATGACTTTTTTTGACCATTTTGAAGCCTTACTATACTATGACTTTTTTTGGCCTATTTTGAAGCCTTACTATTCTATGACCATACTATACTATGACTTTTTGAGGCCATACTATACTATGACTTTTTTTGGCCTATTTTGAAGCCTTACTATACTATGACCATTTTTATGACTTTTTGAGGCCATACTATACTATGACTTTTTCTGGCCTATTTTGAAGCCTTACTATACTATGACTTTTTTTGGCCTATTTTGAAGCCTTACTATACTATGACCATACTATACTATGACTTTTTGAGGCCATACTATACTATGACTTTTTTTGGCCTATTTTGAAGCCTTACTATACTATGACCATTTTTATGACATTTTGAAGCCATACTAAAGTATGACTTTTTTTGGCCTATTTTGAAGCCTTACTATACTATGACCATTTTTATGACATTTTGAGGCCATACTAAAGTATGACTTTTTTTGGCCTATTTTGAAGCCTTACTATACTATGACCATTTTTATGACATTTTGAGGCCATACTATACTATGACTTTTTTTGACCATTTTGAAGCCTTACTATACTACGACCATACTATACTATGACTTTTTGAGGACATACTATAGTATGACTTTTTTTGGCCTATCTTGTAGCCTTACTATACTATGACCATTTTTATGACTTTTTGAGGCCATACTATACTATGACTTTTTTTGACCATTTTGAAGCCTTACTATACTATGACCATACTATACTATGACTTTTTGAGGCCATACTATACTATGACTTTTTTTGGCCTATTTTGTAGCCTTACTATACTATGACCATTTTTATGACATTTTGAGGCCATACTATACTATGACATTTTTTGGCCTATTTTGAAGCCTTACTATACTATGACCATTTTTATGACATTTTGAGGCCATACTAAAGTATGACTTTTTTTGGCCTATTTTGAAGCCTTACTATACTATGACCATTTTTATGACTTTTTGAGGCCATACTATACTATGACTTTTTTTGACCATTTTGAAGCCTTACTATACTATGACTTTTTTTGGCCTATTTTGAAGCCTTACTATACTATGACCATACTATACTATGACTTTTTGAGGACATACTATACTATGACTTTTTTTGACCATTTTGAAGCCTTACTATACTATGACTTTTTTTGGCCTATTTTGAAGCCTTACTATTCTATGACCATACTATACTATGACTTTTTGAGGCCATACTATACTATGACTTTTTTTGGCCTATTTTGAAGCCTTACTATACTATGACCATTTTTATGACATTTTGAGGCCATACTATACTGTGACTTTTTTTGGCCTATTTTGAAGCCTTACTATACTATGACTTTTTTTGGCCTATTTTGAGGCCTTACTATACTATGACCATTTTTATGACATTTTGAGGCCATACTATACTATGACTTTTTTTGGCCTATTTTGAAGCCTTACTATACTATGACCATTTTTATGACATTTTGAGGCCATACTATACTATGACTTTTTATGGCCTATTTTGAAGCCTTACTATACTATGACCATTTTTATGACTTTTTGAGGCCATACTATACTATGACCTTTTTGACCATTTTGAAGCCTTACTATACTATGACTTTTTTTGAACTATTTTGAAGCCTTACTATACTATGACCATACTATACTATGACTTTTTGAGGCCATACTATACTATGACTTTTTCTGGCCTATTTTGAAGCCTTACTATACTATGACTTTTTTTGGCCTATTTTGAAGCCTTACTATACTATGACCATTTTTATGACTTTTTGACGCCATACTATACTATGACTTTTTTTGGCCTATTTTGAAGCCTTACTATACTATGACCATTTTTATGACATTTTGAGGCCATACTATACTGTGACTTTTTTTGGCCTATTTTGAAGCCTTACTATACTATGACTTTTTTTGGCCTATTTTGAGGCCTTACTATACTATGACCATTTTTATGACATTTTGAGGCCATACTATACTATGACTTTTTTTGGCCTATTTTGAAGCCTTACTATACTATGACCATTTTTATGACATTTTGAGGCCATACTATACTATGACTTTTTTTGGCCTATTTTGAAGCCTTACTATACTATGACCATACTATACTATGACTTTATGAGAACATACTATAGTATGACTTTTTTTGGCCTATCTTGTAGCCTTACTATATTATGACCATTTTTATGACTTTTTGAGGCCATACTATACTATGACTTTTTTTGGCCTATTTTGAATCCTTACTATACTATGACTTTTTTTGGCCTATTTTGAAGCCTTACTATACTATGACCATTTTTATGACATTTTGAGGCCATACTATACTATGACTTTTTTTGGCCATTTTGAAGCCTTACTATACTATGACCATTTTTATGACATTTTGAGGCCATACTATACTATGACTTTTTTTGGCCTATTTTGAAGCCTTACTATACTATGACCATACTATACTATGACTTTTTGAGGCCATACTATACTATGACTTTTTTTGGCCTATTTTGAAGCCTTACTATACTATGACTTTTTTGGCCTATTTTGAAGCCTTACTATACTATGACAATACTATACTATGACATTTTGAGGCCATACTATACTATGACTTTTTTTGGCCTATTTTGAAGCCTTACTATACTATGACCATTTTTATGACATTTTGAGGCCATACTATACTATGACTTTTTTTGGCCTATTTTGAAGCCTTACTATACTATGACCATTTTTATGACTTTTTGAGGCCATACTATACTATGACTTTTTTTGGCCTATTTTGAAGCCTTACTATACTATGACCATTTTTATGACATTTTGAGGCCATACTATACTATGACTTTTTTTGGCCTATTTTGAAGCCTTACTATACTATGACCATTTTTATGACATTTTGAGGCCATACTATACTATGACTTTTTTTGGCCTATTTTGAAGCCTTACTATACTATGACCATTATTATGACATTTTGAAGCCATACTAAAGTATGACTTTTTTTGGCCTATTTTGAAGCCTTACTATACTGTGACCATTTTTATGACATTTTGAGGCCATACTAAAGTATGACTTTTTTTGGCCTATTTTGAAGCCTTACTATACTATGACCATTTTTATGACATTTTGAGGCCTTACTATACTATGACTTTTTTTGGCCTATTTTGAAGCCTTACTATACTATGACCATTTTTATGACTTTTTGAGGCCATACTATACTATGACTTTTTTTGACCATTTTGAAGCCTTACTATACTATGACCATACTATACTATGACTTTTTGAGGCCATACTATACTATGACTTTTTTTGGCCTATTTTGAAGCCTTACTATACTATGACCATTTTTATGACTTTTTGAGGCCATACTATACTATGACTTTTTTTGACCATTTTGAAGCCTTACTATACTACGACCATACTATACTATGACTTTTTGAGGACATACTATAGTATGACTTTTTTTGGCCTATCTTGTAGCCTTACTATACTATGACCATTTTTATGACTTTTTGAGGCCATACTATACTATGACTTTTTTTGACCATTTTGAAGCCTTACTATACTATGACCATACTATACTATGACTTTTTGAGGCCATACTATACTATGACTTTTTTTGGCCTATTTTGTAGCCTTACTATACTATGACCATTTTTATGACATTTTGAGGCCATACTATACTATGACATTTTTTGGCCTATTTTGAAGCCTTACTATACTATGACCATTTTTATGACATTTTGAGGCCATACTATACTGTGACTTTTTTTGGCCTATTTTGAAGCCTTACTATACTATGACTTTTTTTGGCCTATTTTGAGGCCTTACTATACTATGACCATTTTTATGACATTTTGAGGCCATACTATACTATGACTTTTTTTGGCCTATTTTGAAGCCTTACTATACTATGACCATTTTTATGACATTTTGAGGCCATACTATACTATGACTTTTTTTGGCCTATTTTGAAGCCTTACTATACTATGACCATTTTTATGACATTTTGAGGCCATACTATACTATGACTTTTTTTGGCCTATTTTGAAGCCTTACTATACTATGACCATTTTTATGACTTTTTGAGGCCATACTATACTATGACCTTTTTGACCATTTTGAAGCCTTACTATACTATGACTTTTTTTGAACTATTTTGAAGCCTTACTATACTATGACCATACTATACTATGACTTTTTGAGGCCATACTAATGACTTTTTCTGGCCTATTTTGAAGCCTTACTATACTATGACTTTTTTTGGCCTATTTTGAAGCCTTACTATACTATGACCATTTTTATGACTTTTTGACGCCATACTATACTATGACTTTTTTTGGCCTATTTTGAAGCCTTACTATACTATGACCATTTTTATGACTTTTTGAGGCCATACTATACTATGACTTTTTTTGACCATTTTGAAGCCCTACTATACTACGACCATACTATACTATGACTTTTTGAGGACATACTATAGTATGACTTTTTTTGGCCTATCTTGTAGCCTTACTCTACTATGACCATTTTTATGACTTTTTGAGGCCATACTATACTATGACTTTTTTTGACCATTTTGAAGTCTTACTATACTATGACCATACTATACTATGACTTTTTGAGGCCATACTATACTATGACTTTTTTTGGCCTATTTTGAAGCCTTACTATACTATGACTTTTTTGGCCTATTTTGAAGCCTTACTATGACCATACTATACTATGACTTTTTGAGGCCATACTATACTATGACTTTTTTTGGCCTATTTTGAAGCCTTACTATACTATGACCATTTTTATGACTTTTTGAGGCCATACTATACTATGACTTTTTTTGACCATTTTGAAGCCTTACTATACTACGACCATACTATACTATGACTTTTTGAGGACATACTATACTATGACTTTTTTTGGCCTATTTTGAAGCCTTACTATACTATGACCATTTTTATGACATTTTGAGGCCATACTATACTATGACTTTTTTTGGCCTATTTTGAAGCCTTACTATACTATGACCATTTTTATGACATTTTGAGGCCATACTAAAGTATGACTTTTTTTGGCCTATTTTGAAGCCTTACTATACTATGACCATTTTTATGACATTTTGAGGCCATACTATACTATGACTTTTTTTGGCCTATTTTGAAGCCTTACTATACTATGACCATTTTTATGACTTTTTGAGGCCATACTATACTATGACTTTTTTTGACCATTTTGAAGCCTTACTATACTACGACCATACTATACTATGACTTTTTGAGGACATACTATAGTATGACTTTTTTTGGCCTATCTTGTAGCCTTACTCTACTATGACCATTTTTATGACTTTTTGAGGCCATACTATACTATGACTTTTTTTGACCATTTTGAAGTCTTACTATACTATGACCATACTATACTATGACTTTTTGAGGCCATACTATACTATGACTTTTTTTGGCCTATTTTGAAGCCTTACTATACTATGACTTTTTTTGGCCTATTTTGAAGCCTTACTATGACCATACTATACTATGACTTTTTGAGGCCATACTATACTATGACTTTTTTTGGCCTATTTTGAAGCCTTACTATACTATGACTTTTTTTGGCCTATTTTGAAGCCTTACTATACTATGACCATTTTTATGACATTTTGAGGCCATACTAAAGTATGACTTTTTTTGGCCTATTTTGAAGCCTTACTATACTATGACCATTTTTATGACTTTTTGAGGCCATACTATACTATGACTTTTTTTGGCCTATTTTGAAGCCTTACTATACTATGACCATTTTTATGACATTTTGAGGCCATACTATACTATGACTTTTTTTGGCCTATTTTGAAGCCTTACTATACTATGACCATTTTTATGACATTTTGAGGCCATACTATACTATGACTTTTTTTGGCCTATTTTGAAGCCTTACTATACTATGACCATACTATACTATGACTTTATGAGAACATACTATAGTATGACTTTTTTTGGCCTATCTTGTAGCCTTACTATATTATGACCATTTTTATGACTTTTTGAGGCCATACTATACTATGACTTTTTTTGGCCTATTTTGAATCCTTACTATACTATGACTTTTTTTGGCCTATTTTGAAGCCTTACTATACTATGACCATTTTTATGACATTTTGAGGCCATACTATACTATGACTTTTTTTGGCCTATTTTGAAGCCTTACTATACTATGACCATTTTTATGACATTTTGAGGCCATACTATACTATGACTTTTTTTGGCCTATTTTGAAGCCTTACTATACTATGACCATTTTTATGACTTTTTGAGGCCATACTATACTATGACTTTTTTTGGCCTATTTTGAAGCCTTACTATACTATGACCATTTTTATGACATTTTGAGGCCATACTATACTATGACTTTTTTTGGCCTATTTTGAAGCCTTACTATACTATGACCATTTTTATGACATTTTGAGGCCATACTATACTATGACTTTTTTTGGCCTATTTTGAAGCCTTACTATACTATGACCATTATTATGACATTTTGAAGCCATACTAAAGTATGACTTTTTTTGGCCTATTTTGAAGCCTTACTATACTGTGACCATTTTTATGACATTTTGAGGCCATACTAAAGTATGACTTTTTTTGGCCTATTTTGAAGCCTTACTATACTATGACCATTTTTATGACATTTTGAGGCCTTACTATACTATGACTTTTTTTGGCCTATTTTGAAGCCTTACTATACTATGACCATTTTTATGACTTTTTGAGGCCATACTATACTATGACTTTTTTTGACCATTTTGAAGCCTTACTATACTATGACCATACTATACTATGACTTTTTGAGGCCATACTATACTATGACTTTTTTTGGCCTATTTTGAAGCCTTACTATACTATGACCATTTTTATGACATTTTGAGGCCATACTAAAGTATGACTTTTTTTGGCCTATTTTGAAGCCTTACTATACTATGACCATTTTTATGACATTTTGAGGCCATACTATACTATGACTTTTTATGGCCTATTTTGAAGCCTTACTATACTATGACCAATTTTATGACTTTTTGAGGCCATACTATACTATGACTTTTTTTGACCATTTTGAAGCCTTACTATACTATGACTTTTTTTGGCCTATTTTGAAGCCTTACTATACTATGACCATACTATACTATGACTTTTTGAGGACATACTATACTATGACTTTTTTTGGCCTATTTTGAAGCCTTACTATACTATGACCATTTTTATGACATTTTGAAGCCATACTAAAGTATGACTTTTTTTGGCCTATTTTGAAGCCTTACTATACTATGACCATTTTTATGACATTTTGAGGCCATACTATACTATGACTTTTTTTGGCCTATTTTGAAGCCTTACTATACTATGACCATACTATACTATGACTTTTTGAGGCCATACTAATGACTTTTTCTGGCCTATTTTGAAGCCTTACTATACTATGACTTTTTTTGGCCTATTTTGAAGCCTTACTATACTATGACCATTTTTATGACTTTTTGACGCCATACTATACTATGACTTTTTTTGGCCTATTTTGAAGCCTTACTATACTATGACCATTTTTATGACTTTTTGAGGCCATACTATACTATGACTTTTTTTGACCATTTTGAAGCCTTACTATACTACGACCATACTATACTATGACTTTTTGAGGACATACTATAGTATGACTTTTTTTGGCCTATCTTGTAGCCTTACTCTACTATGACCATTTTTATGACTTTTTGAGGCCATACTATACTATGACTTTTTTTGACCATTTTGAAGTCTTACTATACTATGACCATACTATACTATGACTTTTTGAGGCCATACTATACTATGACTTTTTTTGGCCTATTTTGAAGCCTTACTATACTATGACTTTTTTTGGCCTATTTTGAAGCCTTACTATGACCATACTATACTATGACTTTTTGAGGCCATACTATACTATGACTTTTTTTGGCCTATTTTGAAGCCTTACTATACTATGACTTTTTTTGGCCTATTTTGAAGCCTTACTATACTATGACCATTTTTATGACATTTTGAGGCCATACTAAAGTATGACTTTTTTTGGCCTATTTTGAAGCCTTACTATACTATGACCATTTTTATGACTTTTTGAGGCCATACTATACTATGACTTTTTTTGGCCTATTTTGAAGCCTTACTATACTATGACCATTTTTATGACATTTTGAGGCCATACTATACTATGACTTTTTTTGGCCTATTTTGAAGCCTTACTATACTATGACCATTTTTATGACATTTTGAGGCCATACTATACTATGACTTTTTTTGGCCTATTTTGAAGCCTTACTATACTATGACTTTTTTTGCCTATTTTGAAGCCTTACTATACTATGACCATACTATACTATGACATTTTGAGGCCATACTATACTATGACTTTTTTTGGCCTATTTTGAAGCCTTACTATACTATGACCATTTTTATGACATTTTGAGGCCATACTATACTATGACTTTTTTTGGCCTATTTTGAAGCCTTACTATACTATGACCATTTTTATGACATTTTGAGGCCATACTATACTATGACTTTTTTTGGCCTATTTTGAAGCCTTACTATACTATGACCATTATTATGACATTTTGAAGCCATACTAAAGTATGACTTTTTTTGGCCTATTTTGAAGCCTTACTATACTGTGACCATTTTTATGACATTTTGAGGCCATACTAAAGTATGACTTTTTTTGGCCTATTTTGAAGCCTTACTATACTATGACCATTTTTATGACATTTTGAGGCCTTACTATACTATGACTTTTTTTGGCCTATTTTGAAGCCTTACTATACTATGACCATTTTTATGACTTTTTGAGGCCATACTATACTATGACTTTTTTTGACCATTTTGAAGCCTTACTATACTATGACCAATTTTATGACTTTTTGAGGCCATACTATACTATGACTTTTTTTGACCATTTTGAAGCCTTACTATACTATGACTTTTTTTTGGCCTATTTTGAAGCCTTACTATACTATGACCATACTATACTATGACTTTTTGAGGACATACTATACTATGACTTTTTTTGGCCTATTTTGAAGCCTTACTATACTATGACCATTTTTATGACATTTTGAAGCCATACTAAAGTATGACTTTTTTTGGCCTATTTTGAAGCCTTACTATACTATGACCATTTTTATGACATTTTGAGGCCATACTATACTATGACTTTTTTTGGCCTATTTTGAAGCCTTACTATACTATGACCATTTTTATGACTTTTTGAGGCCATACTATACTATGACTTTTTTTGACCATTTTGAAGCCTTACTATACTACGACCATACTATACTATGACTTTTTGAGGACATACTATAGTATGACTTTTTTTGGCCTATCTTGTAGCCTTACTATACTATGACCATTTTTATGACTTTTTGAGGCCATACTATACTATGACTTTTTTTGACCATTTTGAAGCCTTACTATACTACGAGCATACTATACTATGACTTTTTGAGGACATACTATAGTATGACTTTTTTTTGGCCTATCTTGTAGCCTTACTATACTATGACCATTTTTATGACTTTTTGAGGCCATACTATACTATGACTTTTTTTGACCATTTTGAAGCCTTACTATACTATGACCATACTATACTATGACTTTTTGAGGCCATACTATACTATGACTTTTTTTGGCCTATTTTGTAGCCTTACTATACTATGACCATTTTTATGACATTTTGAGGCCATACTATACTATGACTTTTTTTGGCCTATTTTGAAGCCTTACTATACTATGACCATTTTTATGACATTTTGAGGCCATACTAAAGTATGACTTTTTTTGGCCTATTTTGAAGCCTTACTATACTATGACCATTTTTATGACTTTTTGAGGCCATACTATACTATGACTTTTTTTGACCATTTTGAAGCCTTACTATACTATGACTTTTTTTGGCCTATTTTGAAGCCTTACTATACTATGACCATACTATACTATGACTTTTTGAGGACATACTATACTATGACTTTTTTTGACCATTTTGAAGCCTTACTATACTATGACTTTTTTTTGCCTATTTTGAAGCCTTACTATTCTATGACCATACTATACTATGACTTTTTGAGGACATACTATAGTATGACTTTTTTTGGCCTATCTTGTAGCCTTACTATACTATGACCATTTTTATGACTTTTTGAGGCCATACTATACTATGACTTTTTTTGACCATTTTGAAGCCTTACTATACTATGACCATACTATACTATGACTTTTTGAGGCCATACTATACTATGACTTTTTTTGGCCTATTTTGAAGCCTTACTATACTATGACCATTTTTATGACATTTTGAGGCCATACTATACTATGACTTTTTTTGGCCTATTTTGAAGCCTTACTATACTATGACCATACTATACTATGACTTTATGAGAACATACTATAGTATGACTTTTTTTGGCCTATCTTGTAGCCTTACTATATTATGACCATTTTTATGACTTTTTGAGGCCATACTATACTATGACTTTTTTTGGCCTATTTTGAATCCTTACTATACTATGACTTTTTTTGGCCTATTTTGAAGCCTTACTATACTATGACCATTTTTATGACATTTTGAGGCCATACTATACTATGACTTTTTTTGGCCATTTTGAAGCCTTACTATACTATGACCATTTTTATGACATTTTGAGGCCATACTATACTATGACTTTTTTTGGCCTATTTTGAAGCCTTACTATACTATGACCATACTATACTATGACTTTTTGAGGCCATACTATACTATGACTTTTTTTGGCCTATTTTGAAGCCTTACTATACTATGACTTTTTTGGCCTATTTTGAAGCCTTACTATACTATGACAATACTATACTATGACATTTTGAGGCCATACTATACTATGACTTTTTTTGGCCTATTTTGAAGCCTTACTATACTATGACCATTTTTATGACATTTTGAGGCCATACTATACTATGACTTTTTTTGGCCTATTTTGAAGCCTTACTATACTATGACCATTTTTATGACATTTTGAGGCCATACTATACTATGACTTTTTTTGGCCTATTTTGAAGCCTTACTATACTATGACCATTTTTATGACTTTTTGAGGCCATACTATACTATGACTTTTTTTGGCCTATTTTGAAGCCTTACTATACTATGACCATTTTTATGACATTTTGAGGCCATACTATACTATGACTTTTTTTGGCCTATTTTGAAGCCTTACTATACTATGACCATTTTTATGACTTTTTGAGGCCATACTATACTATGACTTTTTTTGACCATTTTGAAGCCTTACTATACTATGACCATACTATACTATGACTTTTTGAGGCCATACTATACTATGACTTTTTTTGGCCTATTTTGAAGCCTTACTATACTATGACCATTTTTATGACATTTTGAGGCCATACTAAAGTATGACTTTTTTTGGCCTATTTTGAAGCCTTACTATACTATGACCATTTTTATGACATTTTGAGGCCATACTATACTATGACTTTTTATGGCCTATTTTGAAGCCTTACTATACTATGACCAATTTTATGACTTTTTGAGGCCATACTATACTATGACTTTTTTTGACCATTTTGAAGCCTTACTATACTATGACTTTTTTTGGCCTATTTTGAAGCCTTACTATACTATGACCATACTATACTATGACTTTTTGAGGACATACTATACTATGACTTTTTTTGGCCTATTTTGAAGCCTTACTATACTATGACCATTTTTATGACATTTTGAAGCCATACTAAAGTATGACTTTTTTTGGCCTATTTTGAAGCCTTACTATACTATGACCATTTTTATGACATTTTGAGGCCATACTATACTATGACTTTTTTTGGCCTATTTTGAAGCCTTACTATACTATGACTTTTTTGGCCTATTTTGAAGCCTTACTATACTATGACAATACTATACTATGACATTTTGAGGCCATACTATAGTATGACTTTTTATGGCCTATTTTGAAGCCTTACTATACTATGACCATTTTTATGACTTTTTGAGGCCATACTATACTATGACTTTTTTTGACCATTTTGAAGCCTTACTATACTATGACTTTTTTTGGCCTATTTTGAAGCCTTACTATACTATGACCATACTATACTATGACTTTTTGAGGACATACTATACTATGACTTTTTTTGACCATTTTGAAGCCTTACTATACTATGACTTTTTTTGGCCTATTTTGAAGCCTTACTATTCTATGACCATACTATACTATGACTTTTTGAGGCCATACTATACTATGACTTTTTTTGGCCTATTTTGAAGCCTTACTATACTATGACCATTTTTATGACATTTTGAGGCCATACTATACTGTGACTTTTTTTGGCCTATTTTGAAGCCTTACTATACTATGACTTTTTTTGAACTATTTTGAAGCCTTACTATACTATGACCATACTATACTATGACTTTTTGAGGCCATACTATACTATGACTTTTTCTGGCCTATTTTGAAGCCTTACTATACTATGACTTTTTTTGGCCTATTTTGAAGCCTTACTATACTATGACCGTTTTTATAACTTTTTGAGGCCATACTATACTATAACTTTTTTTGGCCTATTTTGAAGCCTTACTATACTATGACCATTTTTATGACATTTTGAGGCCATACTATACTATGACTTTTTTTGGCCTATTTTGAAGCCTTACTATACTATGACCATTTTTATGACATTTTGAGGCCATACTATACTATGAATTTTTTGGCCTATTTTGAAGCCTTACTATACTATGACCATTTTTATGACTTTTTGAGGCCATACTATACTATGACTTTTTTTGGCCTATTTTGAAGCCTTACTATACTATGACCATTTTTATGACATTTTGAGGCCATACTATACTATGACTTTTTTTGGCCTATTTTGAAGCCTTACTATACTATGACCATTTTTATGACATTTTGAAGCCATCCTAAAGTATGACTTTTTTTGGCCTATTTTGAAGCCTTACTATACTATGACCATTTTTATGACATTTTGAGGCCATACTAAAGTATGACTTTTTTTGGCCTATTTTGAAACCTTACTATACTATGACCATTTTTATGACATTTTGAGGCCATACTATACTATGACTTTTTTTGGCCTATTTTGAAGCCTTAATATACTATGACCATTTTTATGACTTTTTGAGGCCATACTATACTATGACTTTTTTTGACCATTTTGAAGCCTTACTATACTACGACCATACTATACTATGACTTTTTGAGGACATACTATAGTATGACTTTTTTTGGCCTATCTTGTAGCCTTACTATACTATGACCATTTTTATGACTTTTTGAGGCCATACTATACTATGACTTTTTTTGACCATTTTGAAGCCTTACTATACTATGACCATACTATACTATGACTTTTTGAGGCCATACTATACTATGACTTTTTTTGGCCTATTTTGTAGCCTTACTATACTATGACCATTTTTATGACATTTTGAGGCCATACTATACTATGACATTTTTTGGCCTATTTTGAAGCCTTACTATACTATGACCATTTTTATGACATTTTGAGGCCATACTAAAGTATGACTTTTTTTGGCCTATTTTGAAGCCTTACTATACTATGACAATTTTTATGACATTTTGAGGCCATACTATACTATGGCTTTTTATGGCCTATTTTGAAGCCTTACTATACTATGACCATTTTTATGACTTTTTGAGGCCATACTATACTATGACTTTTTTTGACCATTTTGAAGCCTTACTATACTATGACTTTTTTTGGCCTATTTTGAAGCCTTACTATACTATGACCATACTATACTATGACTTTTTGAGGACATACTATACTATGACTTTTTTTGACCATTTTGAAGCCTTACTATACTATGACTTTTTTTGGCCTATTTTGAAGCCTTACTATTCTATGACCATACTATACTATGACTTTTTGAGGCCATACTATACTATGACTTTTTTTGGCCTATTTTGAAGCCTTACTATACTATGACCATTTTTATGACATTTTGAGGCCATACTATACTGTGACTTTTTTTGGCCTATTTTGAAGCCTTACTATACTATGACTTTTTTTGAACTATTTTGAAGCCTTACTATACTATGACCATACTATACTATGACTTTTTGAGGCCATACTATACTATGACTTTTTCTGGCCTATTTTGAAGCCTTACTATACTATGACTTTTTTTGGCCTATTTTGAAGCCTTACTATACTATGACCATACTATACTATGACTTTTTGAGGCCATACTATACTATGACTTTTTTTGGCCTATTTTGAAGCCTTACTATACTATGACTTTTTTTGACCATTTTGAAGCCTTACTATACTATGACTTTTTTTGGCCTATTTTGAAGCCTTACTATTCTATGACCATACTATACTATGACTTTTTGAGGCCATACTATACTATGACTTTTTTTGGCCTATTTTGAAGCCTTACTATACTATGACCATTTTTATGACTTTTTGAGGCCATACTATACTATGACTTTTTCTGGCCTATTTTGAAGCCTTACTATACTATGACTTTTTTTGGCCTATTTTGAAGCCTTACTATACTATGACCATACTATACTATGACTTTTTGAGGCCATACTATACTATGACTTTTTTTGGCCTATTTTGAAGCCTTACTATACTATGACCATTTTTATGACATTTTGAAGCCATACTAAAGTATGACTTTTTTTGGCCTATTTTGAAGCCTTACTATACTATGACCATTTTTATGACATTTTGAGGCCATACTAAAGTATGACTTTTTTTGGCCTATTTTGAAGCCTTACTATACTATGACCATTTTTATGACATTTTGAGGCCATACTATACTATGACTTTTTTTGACCATTTTGAAGCCTTACTATACTACGACCATACTATACTATGACTTTTTGAGGACATACTATAGTATGACTTTTTTTGGCCTATCTTGTAGCCTTACTATACTATGACCATTTTTATGACTTTTTGAGGCCATACTATACTATGACTTTTTTTGACCATTTTGAAGCCTTACTATACTATGACCATACTATACTATGACTTTTTGAGGCCATACTATACTATGACTTTTTTTGGCCTATTTTGTAGCCTTACTATACTATGACCATTTTTATGACATTTTGAGGCCATACTATACTATGACATTTTTTGGCCTATTTTGAAGCCTTACTATACTATGACCATTTTTATGACATTTTGAGGCCATACTAAAGTATGACTTTTTTTGGCCTATTTTGAAGCCTTACTATACTATGACCATTTTTATGACTTTTTGAGGCCATACTATACTATGACTTTTTTTGACCATTTTGAAGCCTTACTATACTATGACTTTTTTTGGCCTATTTTGAAGCCTTACTATACTATGACCATACTATACTATGACTTTTTGAGGACATACTATACTATGACTTTTTTTGACCATTTTGAAGCCTTACTATACTATGACTTTTTTTGGCCTATTTTGAAGCCTTACTATTCTATGACCATACTATACTATGACTTTTTGAGGCCATACTATACTATGACTTTTTTTGGCCTATTTTGAAGCCTTACTATACTATGACCATTTTTATGACATTTTGAGGCCATACTATACTGTGACTTTTTTTGGCCTATTTTGAAGCCTTACTATACTATGACTTTTTTTGGCCTATTTTGAGGCCTTACTATACTATGACCATTTTTATGACATTTTGAGGCCATACTATACTATGACTTTTTTTGGCCTATTTTGAAGCCTTACTATACTATGACCATTTTTATGACATTTTGAGGCCATACTATACTATGACTTTTTATGGCCTATTTTGAAGCCTTACTATACTATGACCATTTTTATGACTTTTTGAGGCCATACTATACTATGACCTTTTTGACCATTTTGAAGCCTTACTATACTATGACTTTTTTTGAACTATTTTGAAGCCTTACTATACTATGACCATACTATACTATGACTTTTTGAGGCCATACTATACTATGACTTTTTCTGGCCTATTTTGAAGCCTTACTATACTATGACTTTTTTTGGCCTATTTTGAAGCCTTACTATACTATGACCATTTTTATGACTTTTTGACGCCATACTATACTATGACTTTTTTTGGCCTATTTTGAAGCCTTACTATACTATGACCATTTTTATGACATTTTGAGGCCATACTATACTGTGACTTTTTTTGGCCTATTTTGAAGCCTTACTATACTATGACTTTTTTTGGCCTATTTTGAGGCCTTACTATACTATGACCATTTTTATGACATTTTGAGGCCATACTATACTATGACTTTTTTTGGCCTATTTTGAAGCCTTACTATACTATGACCATTTTTATGACATTTTGAGGCCATACTATACTATGACTTTTTTTGGCCTATTTTGAAGCCTTACTATACTATGACCATACTATACTATGACTTTATGAGAACATACTATAGTATGACTTTTTTTGGCCTATCTTGTAGCCTTACTATATTATGACCATTTTTATGACTTTTTGAGGCCATACTATACTATGACTTTTTTTGGCCTATTTTGAATCCTTACTATACTATGACTTTTTTTGGCCTATTTTGAAGCCTTACTATACTATGACCATTTTTATGACATTTTGAGGCCATACTATACTATGACTTTTTTTGGCCATTTTGAAGCCTTACTATACTATGACCATTTTTATGACATTTTGAGGCCATACTATACTATGACTTTTTTTGGCCTATTTTGAAGCCTTACTATACTATGACCATACTATACTATGACTTTTTGAGGCCATACTATACTATGACTTTTTTTGGCCTATTTTGAAGCCTTACTATACTATGACTTTTTTGGCCTATTTTGAAGCCTTACTATACTATGACAATACTATACTATGACATTTTGAGGCCATACTATACTATGACTTTTTTTGGCCTATTTTGAAGCCTTACTATACTATGACCATTTTTATGACATTTTGAGGCCATACTATACTATGACTTTTTTTGGCCTATTTTGAAGCCTTACTATACTATGACCATTTTTATGACTTTTTGAGGCCATACTATACTATGACTTTTTTTGGCCTATTTTGAAGCCTTACTATACTATGACCATTTTTATGACATTTTGAGGCCATACTATACTATGACTTTTTTTGGCCTATTTTGAAGCCTTACTATACTATGACCATTTTTATGACATTTTGAGGCCATACTATACTATGACTTTTTTTGGCCTATTTTGAAGCCTTACTATACTATGACCATTATTATGACATTTTGAAGCCATACTAAAGTATGACTTTTTTTGGCCTATTTTGAAGCCTTACTATACTGTGACCATTTTTATGACATTTTGAGGCCATACTAAAGTATGACTTTTTTTGGCCTATTTTGAAGCCTTACTATACTATGACCATTTTTATGACATTTTGAGGCCTTACTATACTATGACTTTTTTTGGCCTATTTTGAAGCCTTACTATACTATGACCATTTTTATGACTTTTTGAGGCCATACTATACTATGACTTTTTTTGACCATTTTGAAGCCTTACTATACTATGACCATACTATACTATGACTTTTTGAGGCCATACTATACTATGACTTTTTTTGGCCTATTTTGAAGCCTTACTATACTATGACCATTTTTATGACTTTTTGAGGCCATACTATACTATGACTTTTTTTGACCATTTTGAAGCCTTACTATACTACGACCATACTATACTATGACTTTTTGAGGACATACTATAGTATGACTTTTTTTGGCCTATCTTGTAGCCTTACTATACTATGACCATTTTTATGACTTTTTGAGGCCATACTATACTATGACTTTTTTTGACCATTTTGAAGCCTTACTATACTATGACCATACTATACTATGACTTTTTGAGGCCATACTATACTATGACTTTTTTTGGCCTATTTTGTAGCCTTACTATACTATGACCATTTTTATGACATTTTGAGGCCATACTATACTATGACATTTTTTGGCCTATTTTGAAGCCTTACTATACTATGACCATTTTTATGACATTTTGAGGCCATACTATACTGTGACTTTTTTTGGCCTATTTTGAAGCCTTACTATACTATGACTTTTTTTGGCCTATTTTGAGGCCTTACTATACTATGACCATTTTTATGACATTTTGAGGCCATACTATACTATGACTTTTTTTGGCCTATTTTGAAGCCTTACTATACTATGACCATTTTTATGACATTTTGAGGCCATACTATACTATGACTTTTTTTGGCCTATTTTGAAGCCTTACTATACTATGACCATTTTTATGACATTTTGAGGCCATACTATACTATGACTTTTTTTGGCCTATTTTGAAGCCTTACTATACTATGACCATTTTTATGACTTTTTGAGGCCATACTATACTATGACCTTTTTGACCATTTTGAAGCCTTACTATACTATGACTTTTTTTGAACTATTTTGAAGCCTTACTATACTATGACCATACTATACTATGACTTTTTGAGGCCATACTAATGACTTTTTCTGGCCTATTTTGAAGCCTTACTATACTATGACTTTTTTTGGCCTATTTTGAAGCCTTACTATACTATGACCATTTTTATGACTTTTTGACGCCATACTATACTATGACTTTTTTTGGCCTATTTTGAAGCCTTACTATACTATGACCATTTTTATGACTTTTTGAGGCCATACTATACTATGACTTTTTTTGACCATTTTGAAGCCCTACTATACTACGACCATACTATACTATGACTTTTTGAGGACATACTATAGTATGACTTTTTTTGGCCTATCTTGTAGCCTTACTCTACTATGACCATTTTTATGACTTTTTGAGGCCATACTATACTATGACTTTTTTTGACCATTTTGAAGTCTTACTATACTATGACCATACTATACTATGACTTTTTGAGGCCATACTATACTATGACTTTTTTTGGCCTATTTTGAAGCCTTACTATACTATGACTTTTTTGGCCTATTTTGAAGCCTTACTATGACCATACTATACTATGACTTTTTGAGGCCATACTATACTATGACTTTTTTTGGCCTATTTTGAAGCCTTACTATACTATGACCATTTTTATGACTTTTTGAGGCCATACTATACTATGACTTTTTTTGACCATTTTGAAGCCTTACTATACTACGACCATACTATACTATGACTTTTTGAGGACATACTATACTATGACTTTTTTTGGCCTATTTTGAAGCCTTACTATACTATGACCATTTTTATGACATTTTGAGGCCATACTATACTATGACTTTTTTTGGCCTATTTTGAAGCCTTACTATACTATGACCATTTTTATGACATTTTGAGGCCATACTAAAGTATGACTTTTTTTGGCCTATTTTGAAGCCTTACTATACTATGACCATTTTTATGACATTTTGAGGCCATACTATACTATGACTTTTTTTGGCCTATTTTGAAGCCTTACTATACTATGACCATTTTTATGACTTTTTGAGGCCATACTATACTATGACTTTTTTTGACCATTTTGAAGCCTTACTATACTACGACCATACTATACTATGACTTTTTGAGGACATACTATAGTATGACTTTTTTTGGCCTATCTTGTAGCCTTACTCTACTATGACCATTTTTATGACTTTTTGAGGCCATACTATACTATGACTTTTTTTGACCATTTTGAAGTCTTACTATACTATGACCATACTATACTATGACTTTTTGAGGCCATACTATACTATGACTTTTTTTGGCCTATTTTGAAGCCTTACTATACTATGACTTTTTTTGGCCTATTTTGAAGCCTTACTATACTATGACCATTTTTATGACATTTTGAGGCCATACTAAAGTATGACTTTTTTTGGCCTATTTTGAAGCCTTACTATACTATGACCATTTTTATGACTTTTTGAGGCCATACTATACTATGACTTTTTTTGGCCTATTTTGAAGCCTTACTATACTATGACCATTTTTATGACATTTTGAGGCCATACTATACTATGACTTTTTTTGGCCTATTTTGAAGCCTTACTATACTATGACCATTTTTATGACATTTTGAGGCCATACTATACTATGACTTTTTTTGGCCTATTTTGAAGCCTTACTATACTATGACCATACTATACTATGACTTTATGAGAACATACTATAGTATGACTTTTTTTGGCCTATCTTGTAGCCTTACTATATTATGACCATTTTTATGACTTTTTGAGGCCATACTATACTATGACTTTTTTTGGCCTATTTTGAATCCTTACTATACTATGACTTTTTTTGGCCTATTTTGAAGCCTTACTATACTATGACCATTTTTATGACATTTTGAGGCCATACTATACTATGACTTTTTTTGGCCTATTTTGAAGCCTTACTATACTATGACCATTTTTATGACATTTTGAGGCCATACTATACTATGACTTTTTTTGGCCTATTTTGAAGCCTTACTATACTATGACCATTTTTATGACTTTTTGAGGCCATACTATACTATGACTTTTTTTGGCCTATTTTGAAGCCTTACTATACTATGACCATTTTTATGACATTTTGAGGCCATACTATACTATGACTTTTTTTGGCCTATTTTGAAGCCTTACTATACTATGACCATTTTTATGACATTTTGAGGCCATACTATACTATGACTTTTTTTGGCCTATTTTGAAGCCTTACTATACTATGACCATTATTATGACATTTTGAAGCCATACTAAAGTATGACTTTTTTTGGCCTATTTTGAAGCCTTACTATACTGTGACCATTTTTATGACATTTTGAGGCCATACTAAAGTATGACTTTTTTTGGCCTATTTTGAAGCCTTACTATACTATGACCATTTTTATGACATTTTGAGGCCTTACTATACTATGACTTTTTTTGGCCTATTTTGAAGCCTTACTATACTATGACCATTTTTATGACTTTTTGAGGCCATACTATACTATGACTTTTTTTGACCATTTTGAAGCCTTACTATACTATGACCATACTATACTATGACTTTTTGAGGCCATACTATACTATGACTTTTTTTGGCCTATTTTGAAGCCTTACTATACTATGACCATTTTTATGACATTTTGAGGCCATACTAAAGTATGACTTTTTTTGGCCTATTTTGAAGCCTTACTATACTATGACCATTTTTATGACATTTTGAGGCCATACTATACTATGACTTTTTATGGCCTATTTTGAAGCCTTACTATACTATGACCAATTTTATGACTTTTTGAGGCCATACTATACTATGACTTTTTTTGACCATTTTGAAGCCTTACTATACTATGACTTTTTTTGGCCTATTTTGAAGCCTTACTATACTATGACCATACTATACTATGACTTTTTGAGGACATACTATACTATGACTTTTTTTGGCCTATTTTGAAGCCTTACTATACTATGACCATTTTTATGACATTTTGAAGCCATACTAAAGTATGACTTTTTTTGGCCTATTTTGAAGCCTTACTATACTATGACCATTTTTATGACATTTTGAGGCCATACTATACTATGACTTTTTTTGGCCTATTTTGAAGCCTTACTATACTATGACCATACTATACTATGACTTTTTGAGGCCATACTAATGACTTTTTCTGGCCTATTTTGAAGCCTTACTATACTATGACTTTTTTTGGCCTATTTTGAAGCCTTACTATACTATGACCATTTTTATGACTTTTTGACGCCATACTATACTATGACTTTTTTTGGCCTATTTTGAAGCCTTACTATACTATGACCATTTTTATGACTTTTTGAGGCCATACTATACTATGACTTTTTTTGACCATTTTGAAGCCTTACTATACTACGACCATACTATACTATGACTTTTTGAGGACATACTATAGTATGACTTTTTTTGGCCTATCTTGTAGCCTTACTCTACTATGACCATTTTTATGACTTTTTGAGGCCATACTATACTATGACTTTTTTTGACCATTTTGAAGTCTTACTATACTATGACCATACTATACTATGACTTTTTGAGGCCATACTATACTATGACTTTTTTTGGCCTATTTTGAAGCCTTACTATACTATGACTTTTTTTGGCCTATTTTGAAGCCTTACTATGACCATACTATACTATGACTTTTTGAGGCCATACTATACTATGACTTTTTTTGGCCTATTTTGAAGCCTTACTATACTATGACTTTTTTTGGCCTATTTTGAAGCCTTACTATACTATGACCATTTTTATGACATTTTGAGGCCATACTAAAGTATGACTTTTTTTGGCCTATTTTGAAGCCTTACTATACTATGACCATTTTTATGACTTTTTGAGGCCATACTATACTATGACTTTTTTTGGCCTATTTTGAAGCCTTACTATACTATGACCATTTTTATGACATTTTGAGGCCATACTATACTATGACTTTTTTTGGCCTATTTTGAAGCCTTACTATACTATGACCATTTTTATGACATTTTGAGGCCATACTATACTATGACTTTTTTTGGCCTATTTTGAAGCCTTACTATACTATGACTTTTTTTGCCTATTTTGAAGCCTTACTATACTATGACCATACTATACTATGACATTTTGAGGCCATACTATACTATGACTTTTTTTGGCCTATTTTGAAGCCTTACTATACTATGACCATTTTTATGACATTTTGAGGCCATACTATACTATGACTTTTTTTGGCCTATTTTGAAGCCTTACTATACTATGACCATTTTTATGACATTTTGAGGCCATACTATACTATGACTTTTTTTGGCCTATTTTGAAGCCTTACTATACTATGACCATTATTATGACATTTTGAAGCCATACTAAAGTATGACTTTTTTTGGCCTATTTTGAAGCCTTACTATACTGTGACCATTTTTATGACATTTTGAGGCCATACTAAAGTATGACTTTTTTTGGCCTATTTTGAAGCCTTACTATACTATGACCATTTTTATGACATTTTGAGGCCTTACTATACTATGACTTTTTTTGGCCTATTTTGAAGCCTTACTATACTATGACCATTTTTATGACTTTTTGAGGCCATACTATACTATGACTTTTTTTGACCATTTTGAAGCCTTACTATACTATGACCAATTTTATGACTTTTTGAGGCCATACTATACTATGACTTTTTTTGACCATTTTGAAGCCTTACTATACTATGACTTTTTTTTGGCCTATTTTGAAGCCTTACTATACTATGACCATACTATACTATGACTTTTTGAGGACATACTATACTATGACTTTTTTTGGCCTATTTTGAAGCCTTACTATACTATGACCATTTTTATGACATTTTGAAGCCATACTAAAGTATGACTTTTTTTGGCCTATTTTGAAGCCTTACTATACTATGACCATTTTTATGACATTTTGAGGCCATACTATACTATGACTTTTTTTGGCCTATTTTGAAGCCTTACTATACTATGACCATTTTTATGACTTTTTGAGGCCATACTATACTATGACTTTTTTTGGCCTATTTTGAAGCCTTACTATACTATGACCATTTTTATGACTTTTTGAGGCCATACTATACTATGACTTTTTTTGACCATTTTGAAGCCTTACTATACTATGACCAATTTTATGACTTTTTGAGGCCATACTATACTATGACTTTTTTTGACCATTTTGAAGCCTTACTATACTATGACTTTTTTTTGGCCTATTTTGAAGCCTTACTATACTATGACCATACTATACTATGACTTTTTGAGGACATACTATACTATGACTTTTTTTGGCCTATTTTGAAGCCTTACTATACTATGACCATTTTTATGACATTTTGAAGCCATACTAAAGTATGACTTTTTTTGGCCTATTTTGAAGCCTTACTATACTATGACCATTTTTATGACATTTTGAGGCCATACTATACTATGACTTTTTTTGGCCTATTTTGAAGCCTTACTATACTATGACCATTTTTATGACTTTTTGAGGCCATACTATACTATGACTTTTTTTGACCATTTTGAAGCCTTACTATACTACGACCATACTATACTATGACTTTTTGAGGACATACTATAGTATGACTTTTTTTGGCCTATCTTGTAGCCTTACTATACTATGACCATTTTTATGACTTTTTGAGGCCATACTATACTATGACTTTTTTTGACCATTTTGAAGCCTTACTATACTATGACCATACTATACTATGACTTTTTGAGGCCATACTATACTATGACTTTTTTTGGCCTATTTTGTAGCCTTACTATACTATGACCATTTTTATGACATTTTGAGGCCATACTATACTATGACATTTTTTGGCCTATTTTGAAGCCTTACTATACTATGACCATTTTTATGACATTTTGAGGCCATACTATACTGTGACTTTTTTTGGCCTATTTTAAAGCCTTACTATACTATGACTTTTTTTGGCCTATTTTGAGGCCTTACTATACTATGACCATTTTTATGACATTTTGAGGCCATACTATACTATGACTTTTTTTGGCCTATTTTGAAGCCTTACTATACTATGACCATTTTTATGACTTTTTGAGGCCATACTATACTATGACCTTTTTGACCATTTTGAAGCCTTACTATACTATGACTTTTTTTGAACTATTTTGAAGCCTTACTATACTATGACCATACTATACTATGACTTTTTGAGGCCATACTAATGACTTTTTCTGGCCTATTTTGAAGCCTTACTATACTATGACTTTTTTTGGCCTATTTTGAAGCCTTACTATACTATGACCATTTTTATGACTTTTTGACGCCATACTATACTATAACTTTTTTTGGCCTATTTTGAAGCCTTACTATACTATGACCATTTTTATGACATTTTGAGGCCATACTATACTATGACTTTTTTTGGCCTATTTTGAAGCCTTACTATACTATGACCATTTTTATGACATTTTGAGGCCATACTATACTATGACCATACTATACTATGACTTTTTGAGGACATACTATACTATGACTTTTTTTGACCATTTTGAAGCCTTACTATACTATGACCATACTATACTATGACTTTTTGAGGCCATACTATACTATGACTTTTTTTGGCCTATTTTGAAGCCTTACTATACTATGACCATTTTTATGACATTTTGAGGCCATACTAAAGTATGACTTTTTTTGGCCTATTTTGAAGCCTTACTATACTATGACCATTTTTATGACATTTTGAGGCCATACTATACTATGACTTTTTATGGCCTATTTTGAAGCCTTACTATACTATGACCAATTTTATGACTTTTTGAGGCCATACTATACTATGACTTTTTTTGACCATTTTGAAGCCTTACTATACTATGACTTTTTTTGGCCTATTTTGAAGCCTTACTATACTATGACCATACTATACTATGACTTTTTGAGGACATACTATACTATGACTTTTTTTGGCCTATTTTGAAGCCTTACTATACTATGACCATTTTTATGACATTTTGAAGCCATACTAAAGTATGACTTTTTTTGGCCTATTTTGAAGCCTTACTATACTATGACCATTTTTATGACATTTTGAGGCCATACTATACTATGACTTTTTTTGGCCTATTTTGAAGCCTTACTATACTATGACCATACTATACTATGACTTTTTGAGGCCATACTAATGACTTTTTCTGGCCTATTTTGAAGCCTTACTATACTATGACTTTTTTTGGCCTATTTTGAAGCCTTACTATACTATGACCATTTTTATGACTTTTTGACGCCATACTATACTATGACTTTTTTTGGCCTATTTTGAAGCCTTACTATACTATGACCATTTTTATGACTTTTTGAGGCCATACTATACTATGACTTTTTTTGACCATTTTGAAGCCTTACTATACTACGACCATACTATACTATGACTTTTTGAGGACATACTATAGTATGACTTTTTTTGGCCTATCTTGTAGCCTTACTCTACTATGACCATTTTTATGACTTTTTGAGGCCATACTATACTATGACTTTTTTTGACCATTTTGAAGTCTTACTATACTATGACCATACTATACTATGACTTTTTGAGGCCATACTATACTATGACTTTTTTTGGCCTATTTTGAAGCCTTACTATACTATGACTTTTTTTGGCCTATTTTGAAGCCTTACTATGACCATACTATACTATGACTTTTTGAGGCCATACTATACTATGACTTTTTTTGGCCTATTTTGAAGCCTTACTATACTATGACTTTTTTTGGCCTATTTTGAAGCCTTACTATACTATGACCATTTTTATGACATTTTGAGGCCATACTAAAGTATGACTTTTTTTGGCCTATTTTGAAGCCTTACTATACTATGACCATTTTTATGACTTTTTGAGGCCATACTATACTATGACTTTTTTTGGCCTATTTTGAAGCCTTACTATACTATGACCATTTTTATGACATTTTGAGGCCATACTATACTATGACTTTTTTTGGCCTATTTTGAAGCCTTACTATACTATGACTTTTTTGGCCTATTTTGAAGCCTTACTATACTATGACCATACTATACTATGACATTTTGAGGCCATACTATACTATGACTTTTTTTGGCCTATTTTGAAGCCTTACTATACTATGACCATTTTTATGACATTTTGAGGCCATACTATACTATGACTTTTTTTGGCCTATTTTGAAGCCTTACTATACTATGACCATTTTTATGACATTTTGAAGCCATACTAAAGTATGACTTTTTTTGGCCTATTTTGAAGCCTTACTATACTGTGACCATTTTTATGACATTTTGAGGCCATACTAAAGTATGACTTTTTTTGGCCTATTTTGAAGCCTTACTATACTATGACCATTTTTATGACATTTTGAGGCCTTACTATACTATGACTTTTTTTGGCCTATTTTGAAGCCTTACTATACTATGACCATTTTTATGACTTTTTGAGGCCATACTATACTATGACTTTTTTTGACCATTTTGAAGCCTTACTATACTATGACCAATTTTATGACTTTTTGAGGCCATACTATACTATGACTTTTTTTGACCATTTTGAAGCCTTACTATACTATGACTTTTTTTGGCCTATTTTGAAGCCTTACTATACTATGACCATACTATACTATGACTTTTTGAGGACATACTATACTATGACTTTTTTTGGCCTATTTTGAAGCCTTACTATACTATGACCATTTTTATGACATTTTGAAGCCATACTAAAGTATGACTTTTTTTGGCCTATTTTGAAGCCTTACTATACTATGACCATTTTTATGACATTTTGAGGCCATACTATACTATGACTTTTTTTGGCCTATTTTGAAGCCTTACTATACTATGACCATTTTTATGACTTTTTGAGGCCATACTATACTATGACTTTTTTTGACCATTTTGAAGCCTTACTATACTACGACCATACTATACTATGACTTTTTGAGGACATATTATAGTATGACTTTTTTTGGCCTATCTTGTAGCCTTACTATACTATGACCATTTTTATGACTTTTTGAGGCCATACTATACTATGACTTTTTTTGACCATTTTGAAGCCTTACTATACTATGACCATACTATACTATGACTTTTTGAGGCCATACTATACTATGACTTTTTTTGGCCTATTTTGTAGCCTTACTATACTATGACCATTTTTATGACATTTTGAGGCCATACTATACTATGACATTTTTTGGCCTATTTTGAAGCCTTACTATACTATGACCATTTTTATGACATTTTGAGGCCATACTATACTGTGACTTTTTTTGGCCTATTTTGAAGCCTTACTATACTATGACTTTTTTTGGCCTATTTTGAGGCCTTACTATACTATGACCATTTTTATGACATTTTGAGGCCATACTATACTATGACTTTTTTTGGCCTATTTTGAAGCCTTACTATACTATGACCATTTTTATGACATTTTGAGGCCATACTATACTATGACTTTTTTTGGCCTATTTTGAAGCCTTACTATACTATGACCATTTTTATGACTTTTTGAGGCCATACTATACTATGACCTTTTTGACCATTTTGAAGCCTTACTATACTATGACTTTTTTTGAACTATTTTGAAGCCTTACTATACTATGACCATACTATACTATGACTTTTTGAGGCCATACTAATGACTTTTTCTGGCCTATTTTGAAGCCTTACTATACTATGACTTTTTTTGGCCTATTTTGAAGCCTTACTATACTATGACCATTTTTATGACTTTTTGACGCCATACTATACTATAACTTTTTTTGGCCTATTTTGAAGCCTTACTATACTATGACCATTTTTATGACATTTTGAGGCCATACTATACTATGACTTTTTTTGGCCTATTTTGAAGCCTTACTATACTATGACCATTTTTATGACATTTTGAGGCCATACTATACTATGACCATACTATACTATGACTTTTTGAGGACATACTATACTATGACTTTTTTTGACCATTTTGAAGCCTTACTATACTATGACCATACTATACTATGACTTTTTGAGGCCATACTATACTATGACTTTTTTTGGCCTATTTTGAAGCCTTACTATACTATGACCATTTTTATGACATTTTGAGGCCATACTATACTATGACTTTTTTTTGACCTATTTTGAAGCCTTACTATACTATGACCATTTTTATGACATTTTGAGGCCATACTATACTATGACTTTTTATGGCCTATTTTGAAGCCTTACTATACTATGACCAATTTTATGACTTTTTGAGGCCATACTATACTATGACTTTTTTTGACCATTTTGAAGCCTTACTATACTATGACTTTTTTTGGCCTATTTTGAAGCCTTACTATACTATGACCATACTATACTATGACTTTTTGAGGACATACTATACTATGACTTTTTTTGGCCTATTTTGAAGCCTTACTATACTATGACCATTTTTATGACATTTTGAAGCCATACTAAAGTATGACTTTTTTTGGCCTATTTTGAAGCCTTACTATACTATGACCATTTTTATGACATTTTGAGGCCATACTAAAGTATGACTTTTTTTGGCCTATTTTGAAGCCTTACTATACTATGACCATTTTTATGACATTTTGAGGCCATACTATACTATGACTTTTTTTGGCCTATTTTGAAGCCTTACTATACTATGACCATTTTTATGACATTTTGAGGCCATACTATACTATGACTTTTTATGGCCTATTTTGAAGCCTTACTATACTATGACCATTTTTATGAGTTTTTGAGGCCATACTATACTATGACCTTTTTGACCATTTTGAAGCCTTACTATACTATGACTTTTTTTGAACTATTTTGAAGCCTTACTATACTATGACCATACTATACTATGACTTTTTGAGGCCATACTATACTATGACTTTTTCTGGCCTATTTTGAAGCCTTACTATACTATGACTTTTTTTGGCCTATTTTGAAGCCTTACTATACTATGACCATTTTTATGACTTTTTGACGCCATACTATACTATGACTTTTTTTGGCCTATTTTGAAGCCTTACTATACTATGACCATTTTTATGACATTTTGAGGCCATACTATACTATGACTTTTTTTGGCCTATTTTGAAGCCTTACTATACTATGACTTTTTTTGGCCTATTTTGAAGCCTTACTATACTATGACCATACTATACTATGACTTTTTGAGGACATACTATACTATGACTTTTTTTGACCATTTTGAAGCCTTACTATACTATGACTTTTTTTGGCCTATTTTGAAGCCTTACTATTCTATGACCATACTATACTATGACTTTTTGAGGCCATACTATACTATGACTTTTTTTGGCCTATTTTGAAGCCTTACTATACTATGACCATTTTTATGACATTTTGAGGCCATACTATACTGTGACTTTTTTTGGCCTATTTTGAAGCCTTACTATACTATGACTTTTTTTGGCCTATTTTGAGGCCTTACTATACTATGACCATTTTTATGACATTTTGAGGCCATACTATACTATGACTTTTTTTGGCCTATTTTGAAGCCTTACTATACTATGACCATTTTTATGACATTTTGAGGCCATACTAAAGTATGACTTTTTTTGGCCTATTTTGAAGCCTTACTATACTATGACCATTTTTATGACTTTTTGAGGCCATAGTATACTATGACTTTTTTTGACCATTTTGAAGCCATACTATACTATGACT